>NW_004797428.1:918132-919089 GCF_000002075.1 Aplysia californica | reverse complement strand
GCTCTCTCTCTCTCTCTCTCTCTCTTTCTGTGTGTGTGTGCCTCTCTCTTTCTGTGTCTCTCTCTCCTCTCCCTCTTCCCCCTGCCTCTCTTTACAGTTTTACCAATATTACATTGATCAGAAAAATAAAAATATGCCTCAGGAAAAACGTTTGACTTCGTGCGTGGTTGGCGGGTGCTCTGGTGTGGTTTGCTCATTCTTTCCTATCAAACATCTATTGTCCTGATCTCTCCTCCTTCTTTTTTGTGTTTGTTACTCTCTTGTAACACTTTTAATCTTCGGCACTTATACGACCTTGTTGCGTAAAAAACTAAAGCATTGCCACCGTTCTTCCACTTTTACAGCGAGGATGGAAAGTTCATCGACCTTGAGAAAGAGTTTGAGCCGAGCCTTCTCAACAGCACCGTCTACATCATCTCCATGTCGCTGCAGGTCTCCACGTTCGCCGTCAACTATAAGGTGAGCTTGTGCCACGACCACAGATCGCATTGTCATTGTTGTTAGAAAAATGTGTACCGTAACTTGTGTTATTGTTGTTGTTAGAAAAATGTGTACCATAACTTGTGTTGTATTTGTCACAAGAAAAAGGTGTACCGTAACTTGTGTTGTGGTTTTAAAAATGTGCACGGTAACTTGTGTTGTTTTTGGAAAAATGTGTACCGTAACTTGTGTTGTCGTTAAAAAAATGTGTACCGTAACTTGTGTTGTCGTTAAAAAAATGTGTACCGTAACTCTTACAAAAAAAAACAACTGTTGTGTGTCCCCCCAGGGTGAGCCGTTCATGGAGCGTTTGCGGGACAACAAACCTCTGCTGTACAGCCTGGCCTTCTCCACCGGCGCCGTGCTGGTCCTGGCCAGCGGGGCTATACCCGAGCTGTCGCAGCAGTTTGAGCTGGTGGAACTACCCATTGAGGTCAGTCAAGTGGTCCCAGGGGTGGGGGTGAAAGGGGTGGGGTG
>NW_004797428.1:915543-917965 GCF_000002075.1 Aplysia californica | reverse complement strand
GGGGGATGAAGGAGGGAGGGGATATGTTGGGAATAATTCTTTGAATGATTGAATCAACCTCTTGAATGCTGACCATATATGGCTGGCAAGCTGGTAAAATGTATTAAGTCAAGAAATCAAAATTTTACTGGAGAAAGAGGAAAAAAAACTGTGTCATTGTTTTTAAAACAATTGTGCGTACATTATGTGTTTGTTCTTGTTTTTTTTTCATCTTTTAGAATTGGAATTTTGACAAAATATTTCTTGAGCACGTGCAACGAATATCACAGATTAAGAAATGGCTTTAAAAAAAACTTAGGCTAAGTATAACAGTTGTTTGAGGATTTTCTCCCCACATACTAAATAAAGAGGCCCCCCCCCCTCCCCCAGTGTGCTAAAAGGTCACAGTCTTTCATCGACGTTTGTTGGCTTATTGAAAGGGACAGATCGGTAGTGGGTGGTTGGCGGGTGCTCTGGGTGCGGTTTGCTTCGTCTTTCCTATCAAACATCTATCGTCCTTATCTCCCCTCCTTCTTTTTTCTGTTTGGTGCTCTCTTGTAACACCTCTAATCTTCGACACTTATATGACTTTATTGTGTTGCAAGTGCCTTAAAACTCTTACTAAAACTAAAAAAACCCAGATAGGTCAACGGTTGGCTGTGGTGTATTCCAGTTTTTCCTATCATTATGTTATTGTAGCTGTTGTTATTTTATTATTGCTGTTATTGTTTTTCTTAAATTATTTTACTATTATAATAATGGTATTGATTATTATCCGCATTATCATCGTTATCATTTTCATTGATAATCATATTGTTGTTGTGATTAATATTCCTTTCATTGTCATTATTGATCTCTTATTATTGATCTTATTATTAATCTTATTATTTGTAATCTTATTATTATATTTCTCATTATTATTGTTGTTGTTGTTGTTGTTCTTCTTCTCCTCCTCCTCTTGTCCTCCTCCTCTTCTCCTCCTCCTCCTTCTTCTCCTCCTCCTCTCCTCCTCGTCCTCTCCTCCTCCTCTTGTCCTCCTCCTCTTCTCCTCCTCCTACTCCTCCTCCTCCTCCTCCTTTTCTTTCTCCTCCTCCTCCTCCCCATCCTCCTCCTTCTTCTTCTTGGAATGGTAAAAGTAAAAACTGCTTTTCTTCTCCGTCCCCAGTTCCGGAACATAGTGCTTGGAGTAGTGGTGGGAGATATAGCAGCAGCCTTTGCCATCGACCGTGTAGTGCAATTCCTACTGGGGGGAGGACGTTTGAAAACAACGTGCTGAAGGAGAGATTATAGATAGAAGAGAGAGAGAAAGAGTGAGAGAGAGAGAGAGAGAGAAAGATAGAGAGAGAGAGAGAGAGAGAGAGAGAGAGAGAGAGAGAGAGAGAGAGAGAGAGAGAGAGAGAGAGAGAGAGAGAGAGAGAGAGAGAGAGAGAGATCGACGGATGGTGCTACTAGCAAATGGATGGAGTAAAGAAAGAACAACTGGAGAGAAAAAGAGAAGAGATGAATCAGTGCTGCTGTTTTGTTTGTCTGTCTGTCTGTCTGTCTGTCTGTCTGTCTGTCTGTCTGTCTGTCTGTCTTTCGTGATAGTTTAATGAGTTACTCAATTCTGTGATGATGAGATAAAAGCCATGTTGAGGATTATTTTGTTCGCCATGTCTCTTCATTATTGTATTACACTCTTGTCTTTGTCTTTGTGTTTGTGTAGCTACGGGATTCAAAGAAGCATTTCGACTCTAGCGTGTTCACGTTTGGGTTGATCTCTTCATGACCGTTTGACTTTTATAAAATATGTAAAGAAGAAGAGGTGGTGGGACCTGAGAGACAGATCAACCTGACCGAAGACCCAACTCAAACGACTTTAGCACAAGAGGAGGGGACTGTATTTGTGAGGCAGCGTGGTGGGATCAGGCTCTTGTCAAAATAATCAAAGTGAAGAAATTTGCTTTTTTCTGCAGGTTTTGGAATTTTTATCAAATTTTTGTTTTTTGGCTCAAAATCTTTCATGCCCATTAAAATACTCATTCATGTGTTGATTTTTCTGAAAAATGTTGATTTAAGGCACAAGATGTGTAGATTTTCAGTTACCACGGACTCTAAAGCTAAGGAAATAATTAATCTTTGGCGGCCATTTTCTCACTAATTTTACCTCTGAAAACAGGTGACCCCCACCTCCTTCATTCGCAAATATCTCGACTTGTATTCGAAATAAATGGATATTTTTTTCATCCAAATAAAGACAAGGGAACAAGCTTCAAGATGTTACCAATAACTCTACATGCCCCAAAATTGACGAGAGCCTGATTCCACCACGCTGCCTCACATTTAGTATGAAGTCGAAGGTCCTTTTGAGAGCTCAGAAATTCATTTTCACATTGTCTATGGGTATAATTGTATTTGGAAACTGTTGACTTTGTTCTCAAGCTCATACGCATATATATATATA
>NW_004797428.1:906615-914149 GCF_000002075.1 Aplysia californica | reverse complement strand
CGAGTAAATTTCCTCTTTGGAAAGTGGTGGCACAGAGTTCCCCACGTCGTATGAATACGGTAGTAAAACACGACGTACGGATAGGGTTAAATCACACAATGTGCACCAGCAGTAGAATTAAGTACAGTGCTGCCTCTCTATAACGACATTGTCGGGACCAGAAAAAAATGTCGTTATAATGAGTTGTTATTATTAGAGAGCCAACCAAAAATATTAATGATATAATAAGGAAAAAATCGTGACCTGGGCGCCATGTCGCTATACTGAGGATGTCGTTATATATCGAAGGTCGTTATAGAGAGGCTGCACTGTACTTTTTTTTAAAGGGTACAATATTCCACCTGACGGAAGCGAAAATCAGACCCAAAGTGATTTTATTTTGCAAGTGGGATGCCTGGCCGCTTGACTTGGATGTTATGTTTTACTAGGTTACAGTTAGAAATGGCTGGTTCCTGATTTAGATCTGTGGGCAATATGTCTGACAAGAGTTGACTGAATTTTTCGATGTGTTGTTTGGTAATGTGTTGAAGAAAACTATTGGGTTATTTCGGAACTTGTCATGATATTGTTTTGTGACGTAGAGAAGAAAGATCTGTAGGATTGTTGTGTAAAAGTGACAAGTTTGAAGCCGCTTCGTTAAAGGAAATATGGTAGCTTTTATAAGCACAAGGGGCTGTTCCCGAAAAATGCTCTTTTGAGAAAATCGTAGGTAAAGTTTTTGGACCCTTGTTCAGTTTCTTTAAAAGACAAGAAGAGTTTTCTCTATAGCCAAACAAATATACACTCAGATGAAACCAAACTTCTCCTACTGGTGTAGGTCAAGATTTCTGGAAACCCCCGAAATCTGGGTTAGTTAGCCCTCTTATTCCTAAAAGCGTCCATATGTCGAGAGAGAGAGTTCACCGGATTATTGTCATGTATGTTTGATATAATGTTGAAGAACAATGTGGTACTATGACTAGGCCATGCTACAGCTGACGTAACTGTGCTGTGTAGACCGAGTACGAATGTAGTAACTGTGTAACTTAGCTGATGGTTTTCTATCTGGATGTTGTCTTTTCCACTTCTTGTGTTGGATTACTCTGTTTGACTATTCAGATGTCTACAGTGACTTCCCCCATTGACCATTCTACTGTGGCTTTTCCCCCAATTGACCATTCTACTGTGACTTTTTCCCGATTGACCGTTTGATGCTTGTACAGTAGACGCTGCTTAGAATGACCTCTCACAATTTTTTCTTTCTGATTTTCTGTCATATTGATGCCATTTTATGTGTCTCCTGACTGTATAAGTAAGGTAGAAAATGGTGTGACTGATGAAGTGGTTCTTAATGGTAAAATGTAATTTTTTTTTTCTCTTGGAATTTTGGAATGTACAATATTAAAGTATAAATGCTGAGACCGACAAGACTTTTTAAAATGGTTTGATTAATTTTTTTCTTTGATTTTTTTTGTCTGCTCTTCGACATAATTATGTGTCCATTACGTCCTGAAAGAGTTGATGATTTTTGTTTTAATTACTTCTTTTCCTTTCCTCGTTTGTCTCCGACTGGGTTGTTGTTTGAGCGATTGTGATTGTGCCATGGCTCCTATGTGTAGTGAATGTAACCAGATTCAGAACCAAGAAACAGATTGATTTGATTTCCCTAGTTGAGTCGAAGGCTGGCTGCAATTTATTGACATATCTTTCCTTTGTACCCTGGCGGATCTATTGCCATTCAGTGTGTTATAGATGCATTTATTTGTGTGTGTGTGTTTGTATGTGTGTGTGCTCAATTTTTTTCAGTGGATTAAGTTGTTTAGTTTGTGGGTCGGCTACATATCTGTGTGCGTGCTTGAAAAAGGGAGAAAGAATATGTTTTGGTTTGTGTATATGTCTGAGAGTGTGACAGAGTAGTTGGAAGGGCTTTCCTCTACTCTAGTCAGCTGAGATATCTGCTCAAGACGTCATGTAAGCCACTTGCTCATCCACTTAGATGTGAAATTGCACCGGAACTACGTGTAACTCTGACAAAATAATAATAATCAAGGAGAAGCCATGTAGCGACCATTATCTCACTTCTGATGAACTGCATTGGTAGAAATAGTACCGGTATCTTGTGTGAAGGGGGCATAGAATCTACCTTTTGAAAGGAAAAAAAATAGTTTTAATATCTTACGAAAAAGTATTCACTCAAAAATACCCAATAGTACTGCATTTGTGAAGTTAATTGTGAGAACATGGCAAAGGCTAGCTCTACTGCACAAAGGGGTGCTGTTTTTCTGTATTTTTAGACTGAAAGAACGGGGATGCCGCTTTTCCATTATTTTCCTTTTTTTCTGTTATTTTGGGCATCGTTCGTTTTTAAATCCGTTTTCCGTTAACCATTCGAAAATAGTTGTGTGGGAAGCCGATTTTCCGTTTTGTTCCATGTACGGATGGAGTGACACGAGGATCCATATTTTTATTCAATGGAAGTACACTCCCTGAATGAAGATGCGCATAATCAACCAGATGCTTAGGTCCGATTTCTAATGTAGGCCAGGCCTAGCCTTGCGCTCTCAGTCTCACGCTTGCTAGATATCTAGTCTCTAAAAAATATTCAGTTATTTTTACAAAAGTCCAGTGGCATCCCTGAAAGAAGCTGAGAACAGTCATTATTTACAGCATATGTGAAGGGTTCTGACAAAATGAGTTACTTCTCGGATTCTTCTAGTCCTATTGAAATGGATACATCACGCTTATAAGTGAAGTTTTACAATTTCTTGAGTATGAAATAATAAAATATATGGTATACTTAAAGAAAATCTTCAAATTTGACCCTAGTGTCGATGTTTGGCCGATATCTCCATTAGTGGATTGTGAGAAGGAACTCATTTTGTCAGCACAACTCACGTTTTTTGTTTCTCCCCATATTAGTTGTGTGTAGTAAATGTCTTTTGGTTTGCAAATGCAACTTAGTAAAATTTCAGTGATGTGGCTCACATAGGAAGAAGTTTCAATTCAAAAAGTTATCTTAAAGTCGTGACGTTCCCCTTGATTCTTCTAGTTTTGTTTCATGGCGCTCCCGTCACCGAGTGGTATTCGTAGTTGTGAGTGGGTTAACGCAAAACAGCGCTGTCGCTAGCACCTGTCCTTGTCGCAGTTGGTTTAGTTTCGATGTCGCTTCATGCGTCGATGGGTCTCCTTCACTAGTGTCAGCTCTTTGTTTGTTGTAAGTATGTAAGGGCATGCTCGGTGAAAACCTCCCACCAATTTTTAGAAAAGTGCAAATGTAAATTTTAAAGATATTTAAGTGTAAGTTAATAAAATTTGATGAATTTGTTCAATAAAAATGACCCTTTAAATAAAGTTTTATCAAATTTTGTAATGTTTACTTGAACTTGCAAAATTTCAACTCATCTGAATGGTAAAACAAACAAGCCATAGGCGAAAGAACAAACTCTAATGTTTGAAAAAGTCCAAAATGACCGTTTTATTTCGATACAAAAAACATTTTTGTAGGCCATAAATCATCTTTTTAGCAACCAAACATAAGCTTTCAACACTAAAACACATCCTAAACAGAGATGTTTGTAAATTTGACCCTTTTCCCCCACATACATGCCTTTAACAACGACCTTCTCAAATGAAAGATGTCATGTGTGTATTTCACCGCTGCCATATTAGTACAATGTATACTAAATAGCAGTCTGGCAAAGTCAGGTTTGTTGTTTTCAAGACTTTTTCTATAATAACGTTACTTTGTTTCTGACGTAGTCAGATTACCATCATCATTTCCCGGTACGTATTTAAGATTTGGATTCAAACCACCTGTACGTGTATGTCAAGTAGTATGTGTACCTGTAATTTGATTTTCCAATATTATGCTTGGAAAGGTACAAGTATTTTTTTTCTCGACCATTTCTTAAAAAACGTTGATGAATATCATTGATGTTTTTTTGTCCCCACCTCTGAAAACAGCCAAATCTGCTTGGAAAGAAGTGTAAATTGTGTAAATCTTTATCAAGCTTGGGCGATTGTTTTTTGGTTCTTTTTTGCCTTCTTTTGCCTTCTTTTGTTTTATTTTTCACTTTTTTACTCCTTTTAGAATACTTGGACACACATGTCTAAGTCTAAGAAGCATGGAAAGGTTTTTATATTTTGCTTTTTTTCTCTTAACATTGATTGATTCTTGCTTACAAATACCAGTATATGTGTGTGTGTGTGTGTGTGTGTGTGTGTGTGTGTATGTGCATGCGTGTGTATTTGCAGATTCAGAGATTCAGTGAGGATACTGACATGATATGGCTGGATTATGTTAATTCCTCATGTGGTCAGCTGTAGTATAAGTATTAGTATTAATTAATTTGTCGGTGTTGTTTATTCACTTTTGTTCAGAAATAGAAGGTGGCTGATTTCATTTCACATTTGCATCCATGGCAGTGAAAATGATAACGCATCGTTTGTGTGGTCTTTGTTTTGTTATTGTTAATGTTATTGTAGTTATAGATTTTTTCTTCTGCGTCTATTTCCACAGTTAAGTGTAATATTAGCAGAAGAAAAAAGAAAGAAAAGCGAGCAGAATGAATGTTTTGAGTGTGAGTGTGGATACATCAGTTGGATGTTTTTAAGAACAAGATTTTAGAGGTCCCGCTGGAACCTTCTTCTTATACACAGGGGACATGGTTTGTTTTTGTTGTTTTTGCTTTTTTTCCTCGACAATTTTAAAAACATTTTTTTTTTGTTCATCCCTCAAAATATCAGCTGGAGAATCAAAATATTCCTTGTACTTTTGCAGCAGAGCTGTATGGAGAGAGTCTTGTTGCTCGGGTCCTTTGTGTGTGGAAAACTGCAGAGCTGGTAGATGAAGGGTGGTTGGTGGGTGCTCTAGCCTGTTTTTTTAAAGTCTTTCTTGCCGAGTTGGATAGTGGGTGGTTGATGGGTGCTCTAGTGTGGTTTGCTCCTTCAGTCCTTCAAAGCTATAATATGGTTCTTGCTTCAACTCCTTCTGTTCTTTCAAAGTGACACTCTTGTAACACCTCTAGTTTTCGACACCTATACGACTACGATGAGGAAAAGTGGTTGTTTTAGACAGCTGGTCCTCTTACACAGGGTCATTCCAAATATAGAATAAACGCCAGGGAGGTCGTCATATTTGTATCAGGGATGCCAGATGTCCGGTTTTTCCGTTATTTTTCATCCGTTTGAATTTTTCATCGTCAGCTTTCGTAAGAGAGAATATGTTTTTGTTTGCTCATTTAAAAACTTTACAAGGCTCGGTTTAGGTGAGATGTGATGCTCCGCTCATTTTCAGGTTTTTTTCCCCAAATCATTTGGCATCCCTGTTGTATGGGGGTGATTGTCTTGATGAACAGGTGGCTGTTAGAGCAGGGTGGACTGTATTTGTTGAGGAGCTCAGGGTGTACATGGTGATCTTGTAATAGACAGATAGATATATATGTATGTGTGTGTCGCGACGTGGTGGAACCAGGCGCTCGTCAGTTTTTGGGCATGTAGAGTTATTTGTATCATCTTAAAGCTTGTTCATTTGTCTTGCTTTAGATGAAAAAAATATCCATATATTATCTTGAACTGAAATTGAGATATTTGAGAATGAAGGAGGTGGGAGTCACCTGGTTTCAGAGGTAAAATAAGTCAGAAAATGGCTGCCAAAGATAAGTTATTTCCCTAGCTTGGGAGTCCGTGAAAAATGAAAATTTACATTTTTTTTGGCCTTTAATCAACATTTTTCAGTAAAATCCACTCATAAGTCTGTTCTTTAATAGGCATGAAAGGTGTTGAGCCAAAAAACGAAAATTCTATAAAAATTCACCAATCTGCGGAAAAATGCGTTTCTTCACTTTAATTATTTTGACAAGCGCCTGATTAAGATTTCACCTCGCTGCCTCACGTACATTTAATGAGAAACTGTTTGGGAATGTCTTGAATTTGAGATTCCACGTGCCAGTATTGGAGGATTTTTGTGTCGTCCAGTCCAGCCCTGCATGCTTTTCTTTATCTTTGACTTTGTCACACGGGACATCGCAGTATAGCCCACTGTTTCAAAAAGGAACGCTTCATTTGTTTTTAAAAATAATTTGTTTTCTCCTTTTTAAAGAATTCGTTTCTTTTTGTTTCTTTCAGTCTGTGCTCGGACCGATTTTTTGCTGGACTAGTTTCTTTTTCTTGGATGGGTAGGGCCTATATCTTGTTATTTATATTTATTGTTTCGATAAAATTAAAATATCCTGATGAACAGCATTTCAGATTTAAAACTTTTTTTGGTGTATTTTGAAAGTAGAATATGATACACACACATAAACGCATAAGCTACACATACACACACGCACACACACGCACACACACACACACACACGCACACACACACGCACACACACGCGCACACACAAAGACTACAGGGGGGATGAACTGAGTGACAGTCAATTTTTTAAAACTATTTTGTGTTATACCCCAAGAGAGCTTCCTATCACTACAATGTAACACAGCACAACACAGCACATACCTGTAACAAAGGGACAATAAATTCATTCCATGTAAAAATGAATGGAGAAAATTTAATCTCCTTTTTTTAGAGTTTTAAGATTTATACTGAAAGTCATCCAAGTGCAACTGTGCCATTTTCTCACTCCAACAACTGGCTTGATGCAACTGATGTAACTTTGTAGCTAACTGCTACACCACAAAGGCAGGTGTGATTCCAAGTGAAATATGGAACTTTTATGAGATAGTCGGGGTGTCCAAAATAAATCACTCTTCCTAATTTTGTTGGCCGTTTTCTTAGAAGTTCCATTGTTCACTCTGGTGTGGTTTGCTCCTTCTTTCCTATCAAACATCTATCGTCCTTATCTCCCGTTCTTCTTTTTTTATGTTTGTTACTCACTTGTAACAGCTCTAATCTTCTGGCACTCATATGACCTTATGCAGTTGCGAGCGCCGTAAAACCTCTACTAAAACAAACAAACTTGGAATCACACCGGAGTTGGTGGTGAAGCAGTTAGCTGTTCCACTGCTGTGTGCAAAAGACAGGAGTTCCCGAGGGAGGAGAACCTCTATCGAGTATCTTAGTGTTTCTGATGGGATATTGTATCCCTCTCAGCACGCGTTGGCCCCGACAGCCGACAGGTAGGATCCTCTTACACAGGGTCATTCCAAATATATAAAATAAACACTAGGGAGGTCGTAATATTTGTACGGAGGTCTGTCTCCATGGTTTTATATACTTCGCATAATTTGGCATAATTTGATAATTTTTTTCATAATTTCTGATTTTTTTCCTTTGACATTCTTTGTTAAAATTAACAGAATCGCATAATTTTACGTTTTTTTGGCTCAGTTTGCATAATTTCAGAATTTCTTTTGCATAAAACCGCGGGGACAGGTCGGTGATTGTCTTGATGAATAGGTGGCTGTTGTTACTGCAGGTTGGACTATCCGAGGAGCTCAAGCCTGCCTGCCTGCTAAGTGATCTAAATTGTGTTCATAGGGGTGTAAAACACCTACATTTGAATAAATAATGTTAAATAGACTTGAAATTGCAATTGTCTCCCCCCCC
>NW_004797428.1:882002-904851 GCF_000002075.1 Aplysia californica | reverse complement strand
TCCATGATACATCTCTCTACTACTCCATGATACATCTCTCTACTACTACTCCATGATACATCTCTCTACTACTACTCCATGATACATCTCTCTACTACTTACTCCATGATACATCTCTCTACTACTCCATGATACATCTCTCTACTACTCCATGATACATCTCTCTACTACTCCATGATACATCTCTCCACTACTCTTCTATCACTCCATGATACATCTCTCTACTACTCTTCTATCACTCCATGATACATCTCTCCACTACTCTTCTATCACTCCATGATACATCTCTCTACTACTCTTCTATCACCCCATGATACATCTCTCCACTGGCACCATTTGGATAATTTAGGAGGTGGGCTGCTATACCCCTACCTGCCAAGACCCACCAGGTGTGGGTGGGGGACGCAGCGTCCCCGCAGAAAGATCCAGATACTCGATAAAACAGTTCATTCTTTTAAGGTGGGGGCTACAATACACCTTCTCCAAATTTTTCTAGTTTTAGGCTCAGCAATAAATAACTCGGGTTCCATAATTTGACAAAAAATCTTTAATTTTTTATACCCCCATGACGTAAGTATAAATTATATGAAAAACTGATAATCACAGCAGTTATTATTCGTCACACTTGCCTTTTATTCGACTTTGACGAACACAATAGAATAAGTTTTCAAATAACAAGATTATGAACAGAAATTAACTAGAAATTAACTAGACTGACAAAACTTCCTGAAAGAGTTGTCAAACAACAAGATTAAAGAACAGAAAATAACTTGAATGAAAGTTTTCAAACAACAACATTAAAAACCAAAACAGAAAATAAAGTAGATTGAAAGAGTTTTCAAACAACAAGATTATGAACAGTAAATAACTAGATTAGACTGACAGAACTACTTGCAAGGTACAAAATGTAAACTGTTTTGTTGCTGCAACTGATAGGATGAGTCATGATGACAAATGTGTCATGACGCGGTGGAATCAGGCGCTCGTCATTTTTTGGGCATGTGGAGTTTTTCATATCATCTGAAAGCTTATTCATTTGCCTTGCTTTCTGTGAAATTAATATCCATCTAGCTTGAATAGAAGTCGAGATATTTGCGATTAAAGAAGGTGGGGGTAGTCTGGTTTCAGTGGTTAAATAAATGAGAAAATAGCCACCAAAGTT
Source organism: Aplysia californica (assembly GCF_000002075.1). Classification (NCBI taxonomy): domain Eukaryota; kingdom Metazoa; phylum Mollusca; class Gastropoda; order Aplysiida; family Aplysiidae; genus Aplysia; species Aplysia californica. The sequence goes on along the minus strand of NW_004797428.1, from coordinate 903,689 downwards.
TGGTAACTTCAATAGCTTAAAAGTCCTTAAAAACTGAAAATTTACATATTTTGTGCCTTTAAAGAAGGGTTTTCAGTTAAATTTATATGGAAATGTGTTTTCATAAGAACAAAACAGGTGTTTAGCCAAAAAACAAAATTTCGACAAAAATTGCCAAACTGGTGGAAAATACAGTCCTTTTTCTTCAGATTTCATTATTTTGACAAGCGCCTGATTTCACCACGTTGCTTCACCAATTACTTGAGCACCACAGTAACACAGACACTGATTTTCATACCAGAAAATAAAAAAAATAATTCCTAATGCACCCAGCGTACACATTGCTAGTTGGAACCATCGGACGGAGTCGAGGCCAGTCAGGTTTTACTTCATGGATGAGGCAAAAGCTACCATTTTGGCACAATATAACCAATTCAGTTCCCAACTTTGAATAACAAACACATTGGATTTTTAAGGTCACAGTTGAAGTTAGTCGAGTTTGGTAGTAGTATTGTGCCAAAATGGTAGCTTTTAAGCTTTTACCCCATCCATGGAGGAAAATCTGGCTGGCTTCGGCTCAACCTGATGAATCCAATAGGCCGCATGAAATTGGGGTAAGTTTGACTGCAAGTTTTGCAACCACACGACCGATTAGGACTAGCGCGTAGACTGACACAGACAGCATCTTCACTAGTACTTGAGGATGAACAGTACAGCCTACTACTACTACACCAGAATTCCTGAAAATGAACTTAATCCCACAACTGTTGAGATTAATTCGGTATCTTAATTTTAATCAGGGCATATTGTCGCCCTTGTGATAAGCAGGCCAACCCAAAAAACATAACAAAAGAACCCAATAAAACTGATGAATGACAGTAAATTATATCCACTTCTTATGATCAGTCTTAGACAGGTCTGAGTTTTGACTACAAATGCTCCCAAAATGTTAGAAATAACGCCAGACAACCCTCCCTCCTATACTGCTTTGTTGCTGTGAGATGAAACCAGATAAGTTTTGCTGCTTCTATAAAACTTCACTCTACATGTACTGAGATTTGCTGGTCTTATCACAAGGGCAACAAAATAAAATATTCATTTTCTACTAAATTTCTGGAACACACACAAAAATAACCTCATCTACCTGATGAAGGAAATGTTATTTAGAACATGCGGTATACTGTATGTCATAGCAATTGTTGTAATGTTGAGGGCAGCAACTTTATTCATCTTGCAGTTGCAGGGAGAAATTTGTCTTGGTTCGTTAACAATTGTAGCGGTATTACAAAGGTCAGGTGTACTCATGCATACACACAACAAGAAATATAATATTGAGTGCTGTACCAGCCCATAAATATTCTCACTGCCTCTCTCTCTGTTTGTATTTGCAGTGCTGTGTGCTTAGTATCCCCACTGCTGTTGTTGCGAATGAATTTCTCCATGTCTCAACTGTCTGCTTTTGCTTTCTTGGAAGCAAATCATTTACTGCGGGTCGAAAATTTAGTTTTAGTACGAGTTTTATGGCACTTGCAACACAATAAGGACATATAAGTGCCAAAGGTTAGAAATGTTTCAAGAGAGTAACAAACGCAAAAACGAAGAAGGGGAGCAAAGGATGATAAATGTTTGATAGGAAAGAAGGAGCAAACCATACCACAGCACCCACCACCTGCTCATGGCTGATAGTTGAAATTTTGAAAGTCAGACATCACAGAAAAGTTTTCCATGAACCCAAACTAATAATCGACCCAAACCAAAACAAACATTTTCAGATGAGACAAGGGAACCGTATACAGAGGTTTTTTAAAATTATAGTTTTTTAGTACGGTTTTACAGTGCTCGCAACTGCTAAGGTCAAATGAGCACCAGGGGGTGGACGTCAACAGAGAAGTCCAAACGCGGCATCAGGCTTACTCTGCTCACCTCTCTAGCTTCAACAGCACAAAGTCTGCTTCGACTATCAAGGCACCCCGGAAATAGCAGTTCTCAAGAGAGTGGCAAACATACAAATGAAGCAGAGGAAAAATGACAATAGCAAAGATGAGGAAAGAAAAAGCAACAGTTCCTCCTATGTTGTACCGGTACAGTATAAGCATGACATTGATAAATCAGCCCATCTACAATTCTACTGTGCATAAGAACATATTAATATCCCCCCCTTTAGGAATAGCCCAAAGACAGCTTCAGTCAGTAGCACTGCCCTGGTGGGTGGAAGTATACAGAGGCTCTTCAGGACAGGTTATTAACCAAATGAACACCGAAACGATCAGCTGATGGACTCTGAGGTGGATATTGGAGTGGGGAGCGGAGCACGTACGGCAATGTCCGAAGTGCTATGATGTTGTTCCCAGGATCAAGTAATCAGTACGCCCCCGACAAATCACAAAGAGAGCCAAGGCAGATTTCCCGCCCTCCTCCCTGTTCTTGCACTCTCAAGAGGTTTATCTCTTCGATAAACCCAGCAAACTCAGTTCCTCACTCTAGTCATCGTCGGAGTAGTTCCCCTTGTCCTGGAAATCGGCATCGTCTGAGATGGGCACCTCGTTGTCCGCCCCGCCCTCGTCCTCCAGCGCTTTCTTCGACACCATCGCGGCCAGAACGGCCTCCTTCCACCACTTGGGAGGCGCACCCGGCTGCGACGATTCCTCTTTCCCTTTCTTTTTCTCTTCTTTCCCCTTCTCTTTCTCCTCCTTTCCCTTCTTTTTCTCCTCTTTCCCCTTCCTTTTCTCCTCTTCTCCCGCTGCCTCTTTCTCCTTCTCCTCCTCCTCTTGTTGCTTCTCTCCTGCAGCGGTCAAGGTCTCCAACAAAGTCTGTTGCTTCTGGGTAATCCGAGAGCTGCGTCTGCATGGTTCCACGCGAATGTAGTGTTTGAAGTTGGTGGCGCCTCTCTTCCTCCCCATCTTCTGCCCCGCGCTAGCAGCTTCTGCGGAGAAAGTTCACACAATAAATGAACATTACACACTCAGTTTTAGTTTTAGTACAGGTTTTATGGCGCTCGCAACAGCATAAGGTCATATGAGCGCCAAGGGGTGGATGTCAACAGAGAAGTCCTTACAGGGAATCAGACTTACTCTGCTCACCTCTCTAGCTTCAACAGCACAGAATCTGCTTCGACTATCAAGGCACCCCGGAAATAGTGGGTCACAAAAGTGTGACAAACATACAAAAGAAGTAGAGGAAAAAAAGGACAATAGTAAGGATTAGGATTCCCTGTTTTAGATCAGGCACAGTTATGAGCATGACATTGATGAACCGGTCCATTTAATATTCTACTGTGTATGAACGAGAAATGTCCCCCTGTTTGGGAATGGCCTAAAGACACTTCAGTCGGTATTACACGCGGAGAACGTACACACAATAAATGAACACTGCACACTAGGGAGGTACACACAATAAATGAACATTACACACGGAGAAGGTACACACAATAAATGAATGAACATTACACACGGAGAAGGTACACACAATAAATGAACATTACACACGGAGAAGGTACACACAATAAATGAACATTACACACAAGGTAGTTTTCTCAATCTGTGACACTGGCACTGGTTGCATGTAGGTCTACTCCATAAATATAATTTTGTGGAAATTTTAATATGAGTTTTTTTTACGGCACTTGTAACACTAAAAGGTCATATAAGTGCCGAAGAATAGATTATGTGTTACAAGAGAGTAACATACACAAAAAAAGGAGGAGAGACAAGGACGACAGACGTTTGATAGGGAAGAAGGAGCAAACCACATCAGAGCACCCACCAACCACCCACTCAGATTCTGAACGGTGGAAAAAAGCAATAAAAGGTACATAATGTGTCAGGTAAAAATTTTAAAAGAATGAAAGAGGTTTTTCCTCTCTCCTGAAATTTTTTCTTCCATGGCTTAGAACTTCTAAAAGTTTGCTGACAATCTTTCAATCTATTCCCTGTACTTTAAACAACATAAACAAGATTAATGTTGTCCTCTTTCAAAATTTATGAGCTTGAACTTGAAAGCAAGAAGTTTTTTTTAGTTTGAGTTCAGAGATGCATATTGGCAGAATAACAGTCATTTAGTGCAGGGGAAAAGCAAGTTCAAGACAGAAACAACACAAAGAAAGAAAAGAAGTAGGACCTGCCAGTGATACCCTCCAGCCACCTGCTAAGAAGCGGTTCGTAGATGCAACAAATACACACACAGTCTACTTAAATAGTGCAAGGTCACTCTGAAAATAGCGGTAAACCAAAAGAAAGTAAAATCCCAATTTTTTTCTTCCATTTTATTGAAGCAATCTTATTAAATAAAATTTAAAAAATCTGGCTTAACCAAAGAAAATCCATGAATCTGCCAGATTTTGGTTTAAACCACAAACGGAGCCACTGGACTGAAGGAAATATACCAAAGAAAGTCTCTCGAAGTGATAGCTGAATGGTTGAAGAAACTGAACTTTTACTTTACTTTACTTGTCCGATCCAGCGGCCATTTCGGTTCTAGCCCTTCGGCCTGCTGATATGGCAAAGAATTTACAGGTTTTCATCAGCTGTGCTTTGTAGCTGTATAGAGTATTTCCGATGTCTGGGGAGGCAGGTAGGTAGGTGCTACGCAGGTCGCAAAGTGCTGGGCAGTTAAAGAGGTGGTGTGGTACTGTTTTATCCTGGCAGTCGCACAACGGGCAGTCGGGTGGGGTATCCTTGCGGATCCTATTAAGGTAGGAATTTAGTGGTATGTGTTGTGTTCGCAGGCGAAAGATCGTGACTTGTTCTCTTCTACTAAGGGAGTTTAGTGCATCTGTTAAACTGTATTTTAAAAATATGTTTCTTGGGCTGTGAAGGTTTTTTAAAATTCAGCGTTCTCAACTGGTGCGGTACCTGAGGGTTATTCCCTATGTGAGGCAGTGTGGTGGAATCAGGCTCTCGTCAATTTTTGGGCATGTAGAGTTATTGGTATCATTTGTATCTTAAAGCTTGTTCACTTGTCTTTATTTGGATGAAAAAAGTATCCATTTATCTTGAGTACAAGTCGAGATATTTGCGAAAGAAGGAGGTGGGGGGCTCTTGTTTTCAGAGGTAAAATTAGTGAGAAAATGGCCGCCAAAGATAAGTTATTTCCTTAGCTTAAGAATCCGTGGTAAGTGAAAATGTACATTTTTTGTGCCTTTAATCAACCTTTTTTTTGAAAAATCCACACAGAAATGAGTTTTTTAATGGGCATGAAAGGTGTTGAGCCAAAAAAACAAAAAACTGATAAAAAGTCACAAACCTGCAGAAAACTTTGATAATTTTGACGAGAGCCTGATTCCACCAAGCTGCCTCACAATATGAATAAGAACCTTTTGTACTGTGAGAGCTAAGTGGACTGCACGGTATCTTTAAAAAAAAATCCATCTTGCTTTTCCCAACAATTGTAGACCTACCTGTCCCCTCTTGGGAGGTGGACGGCCCTGGTTCAGCATTATCCTCTTGTTGCTGTTGTTCTTGCTGCTGCTGTTCTCCACCTCGGAGTTCCCTCGACCTCGAGTCACTGGGGGCAGACGGTTTTCTTCCTTTCTTACTCTTCTTTTCCTCCAGCCCCAGAGTTCTCCTCTCCTTCAGGACGGCCACGCCCTTCAAATGCTTTCTCTGAACCCGGGAAAGGTGTTTCAGGCTTGTTGTAAAGAAAAGAATGATAATAATGATAATAATAATAATAATAATATATGACAATTACATAGCGCTCAACCCCAGTTAACACTTTGCAGTCACACAGCCAGCAACACAAAATTACCCCATCTGGTCACCCAGCAAAGAGAGCAACTGCAACAGACTTCTCAGGCCTGGCACCAGGTGACCGGAACAGATAATTTTCACTGTCGCATTATTGCGCCAAGTGACTGCAAAGTGTAGAAGAACAGGCTCAGAATGCTTTGCAAATACAACGTCAACACACAAACAGTACAGTGTGTTCTCACTTAAAAATCAGTACACTTTTATTACATTATATCTCATAACTCTAAAAAAGACTGATGGAAACAAATATTTCAGGAATTCCCCTCGGGATTTAGTGGAAGCACCTGAATATCGTTTTTTAGTTTTAGTAATAGTTTTATGGCACTTGCAACACAATAAGGTCATACAAGTGCTGAAGATTAGAGGTGTAGCTAGAGAATAACAAACACAAAAAAGAAGGAGGAGAGATCAGGACGATAGATATACCTGAAAATTTGCGAAGTAGCATATTATTTGCCAACAGTTATATGACACAACTAATCAGAGGTTGAACAGAAAACAGACATAAATTATAAAAACTGGACTGTTCGTGAAAAACCATAAAACAAACCAGAAAAATGGCTTCCCTGATACAAACTTTTTGTTTTAGTAAAAGTTTAATGGTATTAACACATGATAAGGTCATATGAGTGCCAAAGATAAAATGTGTTACATGAGAGTGAGAGTAAGAAACGCAAAAAAAGAAGAAGGGGAGATGTAAGGACAACAGATGTTTGATAGGAAAGAAGGAGCAAACCATACCAGAGTACCCGCCAACCACCCATTGACAGCAGCTTAGCTAAAGGAACGCCGGTAGAAATGTTAAGTCAAAGGAATAAATTTTTTAGTTTTAGTAGAGGTTTTACGTCGCTCGCAACTGCAAAAGGTCATATGAGCGCCAAGAGGTGAATGTCAACAGAGAAGTCCTTACAGGGGATCAGGCTTACTCAGCTTACCTCTCTAGTTATCCACATTAGAGTAATAATAAGAAGAAATAGCATTTGTATGGCGCATATCCCCACTCGAAAGCAAGCTCTAAGCGCTTTACACTATATTTTTACCCCACAGGACTATAGAAAACTCAGAAACATTCTCAGCTTCCTTGGAAGCATACAGTGCAAGCAGCTGGTTAAGCGCTCAAACACTAACAAACTGACAAGATCTTTCACTGCCTATAGCTGTGTACCCATTTTCACCTGGGTGAAGTGGGGAAAATTCGTGTAAAGTGCCTTTCTCAAGGACACAACCTCGGGCCCACGGTTCAAACCCCGGAAACCGCAACCTCACGATTACGAGTGCAGTAGCCTAACCACATATCTCGCAGAGTCAGACAGCTGGCGGTAGCCTTACCACATATCTCGCACAGTCAGACAGCCGGCGGCAGCTCCGGTCCTAGGGAACTGAAAGCCAAGTGTGAGGCCGGTCCCGTAGGTGTTCAGACAAAGACAAATGAAAAAGTGAACGACACGCGAGTCTTACTAGGGATACGTCCTCCTCTCCTTGAGCCCAACAGCTGTGAACCGGCGTATCCCGGGGCCCGGGGGCTGTGGGATGGACGGGGGCTGCATGGTGGACAACAGGCCCGGCCACACGAACAGCGCCTTGAACCTGAGGGGAAAAACATCGGAAAAAAAAAAAAATATATAATGTAGGTGTTTTTGCACCACCATTGATACAACTGGGAGGTGGCGTGGGTGGGAGGGGGTTGGGGATAGGGGGGTTGGGTGCAGGTTGGAGTGTCTTATCTTAACTCACTCAATCCCGGGAATCTTTCCCGAAAATGTACCTAGAAACCGGTCAATTTGGCACTTATGTAAGGGCTCACTAGTAACTATAAATATCACCCAATTGCTATGGAATTTGGCAGAAAGTACAACCGAAGACGGAACATTAGACAAACCAAATTTGAAGTATATACCTGTAGTCATTTTGTTTTGGGGTATTGTAAATATTTGACATTTCTGGGGCTTTGACTTTTCTTTTTTTTCATAGTGGAATGAGCAAGAGCAAGCCTACATCGATATTCAAATATTATACTTGTGAGTGTCTAGATTTCTCCCTCCCTCTCTCTCTCTCTCTATATATATATATATATATATTGTATGTCATGTATAATAAAGATTGTTGAGTACTTTTATGAAAAAATAAAAGTATGTGTGAGAAAGGCAGAGAGAATCGGTAGTGAGACATGCTCAGCTGATCAGTGTGAACAATCGTGCTGAAAGGGACTTTATAAAAACTGTGATTTCTCTATGTGTAATGACAGTAGGAACAAAATTCAAGCACTCCTCTAGGCAGAACTGGCCGGGGAAATAATAAAATTACATTATATAAAACTTGAGGCCGTTTTCCAAAACAAAATAACTAGTACACGGAACACAACTAGAACCGAGTTATCTCGGTCGTGGGATTGAGTGAGGAGGTGCTAACCGGCAACAAAATACCCCCAAATCTGGATCCCATGCAAGCGTGTGCACAGGGACCCAAAATTTATGGATCACATTGTCTGACGCATCTTATATCCAGACTATTTCTATATCAAACGAAATATGACATGAAACTTAAATATATAAGTATGAATAGAGGAATATGTTACAAAATCCTGACAATTTCAGAAATCAGGAATTCAGGATTTATCAGGAACACTGGCACCTATGTTTTTAGCACAGTCTGTATTTGGGAGACAAACAGAAGACATCTTGGAAATACAGGGCGAGTCAGAACTATATTACCCCTAGTATGGGAGAAATGTGTCACGACGCGGTGGAATCAGGCCCTCGTCAATTTTCAGGTATGTGAAGTTATTAGTATCATGTTCATTTGTCGAGCTTTTGATGAAAAAAATACCCACGGTGGGGGTCGCCTGATTTCAGAGGCAAAATTAGCGAGAAAATTACTCCCAAAGCGAGGTGATTTCCAACGCTTTAGAGTCCTTGAAAACTACACATTAAAAATGTTTGTCTTTAATCAACGTTTTTCTGCAAAATCCACACAGAAATGAGTTTTTAAATGAATATCTTCTACTTCTTCTCGATTGCATCATACTTGAAGTCCGGCATTTGTCATGTATTGGACCATCCCGCTCAGTTAATCTGTTGGCCCGTATAGCTTCTCCAGTTGTGTTATAAAAGTGGATATAAAAGGTGTTGTTTAAAAAATAAAAATTCGATAACAATTGCCAAACCGGCGGAAAAATGCTGGTTTCTTTTGATTTCATTATTTTGACGAGCGGCTCACATATTACCACTAGTATAGGAGAAATCATTTATCCAGAATTTTGTTTTATTGTTTTAGTAAAGGTTTTACGACGCTCGCAACTGCATAAGGTCATATGAGCGCCAGAAGATTAGAGCTGTTACAAGAGAGTAACAAACATAAAAAACAAGAAGGGGAGATAAGGAAGATAGATGTTTGATAGGAAAGAAGAATCAAACCACATCAGAGCACCTGCCAACCACCCACATCCAGAACTTACTGACTAGTCTCGAGCTGGTCACCAACATGATCAATGCACAAAGACCCCCGACCAACAGAACAATGTAGTGCCTTGACACACATCTCACAGGAAATACCTGATATCATATTCTATCCTCAAGTTCAGTTTTTAAAAATTTTTAGTAGAGGGTTTTACGGCGCTCGCAACTTCATAAGGTCATATGAGCGCCAAGGGGTGGGTGTCAACAGAGAAATCTTTACAGGGAATCAGACTTACTCAGCTCACCTCTCTAGCTTCAACAGAACAAAGCCTGCTTCACCTATCAAGGCACCCCGAAAATAGCAGATCACAAGAGTGTGACAAACATACAAAAGAAGTGGAGGAAAATGACAATAGTAAGGATTAGGAAAGAAAAAGCAGCAGTTTCCTGTTGCAGATCAGGCACAGTTGTGAGCGTGACATGATGAATCAGCCTATTTACAATTCTACTGTGCATGATTGAGAAAAGTCCCCCCTTTGGAAATGGCCTAAAGACACTTCAGTCAGTGGCACTGCCCCTCTGAGTACCTCAAGTTCAATGATGTCTGTAACTTTTTTTGCTATACATTCGAGCTTTAACATAATTTCGCCTCACCCTGTATTCTGTATTCCAGAAAGAACTTATGGGTAAAATGACAGTTTCGCCAGTGGCATCAACAGCGAGGTATGTGTCAGCGGCATGGACAGCAAGTGTCACTGACATCACGTGACAACACTGACAGCAAGTGACACTGACCTACAGCAAGTGGCACTGACACCAAGTGACAACATTGACAGCAAGTGGCACTGACATCAAGTGACAACACTGACAGCAAGTGACACTGACAGAATGTGACACTGACACTGACAGCAAGTCACACTGACCTACAGCAAGTGGCACTGACACCAAGTGGCACTGACATTAAGTGACACTGACATCAAGTGACACTGACAGAATGTGACACTGATAGAAAGGGACACTGACATCAAGTGACACTGACATTGACAGCAAGTCACACTGACCTACAGCAAGTGGCACTGACACCAAGTGGCACTGACACTGACAGCAAGTGACACTGACAGAATGTGACACCGATAGAAAGTGACACTGACATCAAGTGACACTGACACTGACAGCAAGTCACACTGACCTACAGCAAGTGGCACTGACACCAAGCGGCACTGACACTGACAGCAAGTGACACTGACAGAACGTGACACCGATAGCAAGTGACACTGACAGTAAGCCACAAACACCCCCCCCCCAACCAACCACCACCTCCCAGTTTCTCCCACGACGTCCTCACCTGGCAAACAGGAGCCTGTACTCCTCCGTCTCCCTCAGGGCCTTCATGTACTTCACACCACTCGCCTGCCTCACCTGCTTCACCCGGGAGCTGCCGGCCCCACGATCCGCCGGGTTTTCCACGTACGACAGGGGACACTCCTGGAAGTGGAGGAACAGCAACAACAATAATAATAGTAGTTACAACAACAACGATAATAATAATATTAATAATAATAATGATACTACTAAAAAAAACTACTAATAATGACGTGATAATAATAACAATAGGGATACTACTACTACTACTAATGATGATGATAATAATAATAATAGTAATAGTAATAAAACTACTACTACTACTAATGATGATAATAATAATAATAATAATAATAGTAATAAAACTACTACTACTACTAATGATGATGATAATAATAATAATAATAATATTGCATAATAATAATAGTGATAATACTACTACTACTAAAAACAATAAAAATAATAAAAACAATAATAACATTAATAATAAAATTTAAATAATAATAATAGTGATAATAACAATAATTATAATAATAATAACGATAATAACAACAACAATAATAATAATAATAGTGATAATAATAATAATAATAATAATAATAATACATGTAGCTAGTCCAGCAATGTCTGATGACGACCAATACGTCTGTAAAGGAGAATAGTTTACCAACTAAATAAAAGAAATAAGGAAGAGACGACTTGTGGTTTTTGTTACGGCCAATGAGACCAGATCAGGCAGAGAAGAGTTGGCCAAAATTTAAAAGCTTCATTTCCGTTTTATCCCTCCAAACTCTTATTCTTATTTTTTGGGAGGATTTTGAGACAAATTCCTACTGCGGTCGTGGAATGGTTGGCAGGCCTGGTTTATGTATTGTCACGGCCAACCCAGGGTTGAGAAGGATAAAACATCCCTGCAGAGAGACCGAGGTACAAGTACATGATCAAAATTTCTCCCAATCGGAAATCAAACTCGGGGTCTATTGCATGCGATGAGAAAACACCTAGCCACTCCACCACAGATGCCCGTCCTCCCGTCCCCACCAATCCCCAAGTCCCCACCAATCCTCCCGTCCCCACCACCAATCCTCCCGTCCCCACCACCAATCCTCCTGTCCCCCACCACCAATCCTCCCGTCCCCACCACCAATCCTCCCGTCCCCACCAATCCCCAATCCTCCCGTCCCCACCACCAATCCTCCCATCCCCACCAATCCTCCTATCCCCACCAATCCTCCCGTCCCCACCCATTCCCAATCCTCCCGTCCCCACCCATTCCCAGTCCTCCCATCCCCACCAACACCAGTCCTAACCAACACCAATCCTCCCGTCCCCACCAACACCAGTCCTCCTGTACCAACCAATCCCCTCACCTCGTAAGGCTTGAACACGTCCCGGTCCGCCCGGAAGTGGATGACGCTCTTCTCCTTGGCGTCCACGCCCACCAGCGTCACTTTGGACAGCTCCTGCGGCCGCAAGTCCCGAGTGCTCAGCAGAGTCCCCACTGGTACTGGAAAACAAAGAAAATCCCCCAAATATAGGTCTAAAAAGAACCCCAAAGCCACTAAAAATACCCCAAAACCAAAAAAAAAACCCCAAAGCCACTAAAAGTACCCCAAAGCCCCTAAAAACCCCACCAACACCACAAAAAACCCCCCAAAACAAATGAAACACAAAAACCCCGTCCGAAAAAAAAAAAAGCAAATGGACTCGGCAGAATTGCAAAGCATTCAGAAAATGACTGAAAAAAAAAGATAAACAATCCTTTCTGAGCCTTGCCAATTCCTGTTCACAATTAGAAAAAAAAAACCCCCAACAAAAAACAAAAACAAATTCTGCAGGACAAAAGGGCTTTGAGAATATGACTGAAACCTTTCTGAGCTTTTATTTTTTGTTTGCTTTTGCCAAAACTTCCCCCCTTTTTCCTTCAAAAATGTAAAAAAAAAAAGATTAAAAAAGAAGGCACCAATTATCCTTTTGCTATTTGGAAAACTCTACACCAAAAGAACCTGGGTTTTTTTCCAGGCCAACATATTTTTGCCAACGCTCGCTCGAGAAACAGGGAACTGAACCGCTCTGAGTGGCCGACCACTTGAACCTGTTATTACACCTTCTTCTACTCACTGTTCTTCCTGTCACTGTAAAAAAAAAAATCCTCACCCTTCGGGTAAAAAAGAACAAAACTATAATTTCTTTCAAATAAAAATGTACAAAGACGGCGCCCCCCTTAGCTCAGTGGATATCATGGTAAGGACACAGTTAGTTTTGAGGGTGGAATCCTAAGTTAGGACGCCCATGTCCCTTGTTCCAGCGCCCAATAGGGTGCTCTTGAATCAGTTCGGTAGGGGTGACTATTCTCAAGGCTGTCTATCCATTTGCTCTATCCCAGCTGAGACTAGATGTTAACTTGGGGTGTCTCCCATCCTAAATATTCTTACAGATGGGAAATAACATCTCCCATCCTAAAAATCCTTACAGATAGGAAATAACATCTCCCATCCTAAAAATCCTTACAGAGGGGAAATAATATGTCCCATCCTAAAAATCCTTACAAGGCAGAAATAACATCTCCCACTCCCACCCTAAAAATCCTTACAAGGCAGAAATAACATCTCCCACTCCCACCCTAAAAATCCTTACAGGGGGGAAATAATATGTCCCATTCTAAAAATTCTTACAGGGTATAAATAACATCTCCCATCCTAAAAATCCTTACAGGAGGGAAATCATAGGTCCCACCCTAAAAATCCTTACAGAGGGTTAAAAACCCTTACAGGGCAGAAATAACATCTCCCACCCAAAAAATTCTTACAGGGGGGAAATAACATCTCCCACCAAACATTCTTACAAGGCAGAAATAACATCTCCCACCCAAAACATTCTTACAGGGGGGAAATACATTTTTAACATCTCCCATCCTAACAATCCTTACAAGGCAGAAATAGCATCTCCCACTCCATCTTAAAAATCCTTACAAGGGGGAAATAATATGTCCCATTCTAAAAATTTTTACAGGGTATAAACAACATCTCCCATCCTAAAAATTCTTACAGGGGGGAAAATAGTACAGTATAACAGTGAGAGCCCGAATTCGTCGGGACCAGCCTCATTAGTTCGAGGGATACGAGAACAGCGTTATGGCATCGGCTGAACTTGAAATTGACAGATCGAGAATGAGAAACATGATGAGCAACGTTTTTGAGATCGATTGGTAATGAGCCTACCGGTACCAAGACAGTTTAATTGCGCCGGTCAGTGTGAAAGGTCTGTAGTCTGCACCAATCAAACGGTGACCACTTCAAATTTGTCACAACATAAACAATTTGATAGGATAAGCATATCGCAACAGTAATCAACAACACGATGGCAAAAAAACTGCGGCCCTACCCTGCCTCTCCCACCAATCGTGCAGTCCTTTGCAAAGAGAGCTGGGGTGGCTGACCGTGTGAGTGTGATGCACAACCCTTCTTCTCGCCCGCTTCCCACAAGACTAGCTAGGCTTAGGGCCCAGGCATGCGGGTCGAGCAGTGCGCTAAAAATATCACATTTAGTAGTGAGTTGCTTCTGTGGAGGGTGGAAGGTGGTATTCTACCGACTTTCACATTTAGTAGTGAGTTGCTTCTGTGGAGGGTGGAAGGTGGTATTCTACCGACTTTCACATTTAGTAGTGAGTTGCTTCTGTGGAGGGTGGAAGGTGGTATTCTACCGACTTTCACATTTAGTAGTGAGTTGCTTCTGTGGAGGGTGGAAGGTGGTATTCTAACGACTTTGCCTTTTTTTATTTATAAAAAAAATAAAAATTCTTTAGCCTCAAGTGCACCTCAAAGGACATAGACTTTAGACCTTTCCGGAAGCGTGATTAGTTCGACTATTCCATTTTTTCCAAAAATTTTAGTAGAGCTTTTACGGCGCTCGCAAACTGCAAAAGGTCATATGAGCGCCAAAGGGTGGATGTCAACAGAGAAGTTCTTACAGGGAATCAGGCTTACTCTGCTCACCTCTCTAGCTTCAACAGCACAAAGTCTGCTTTGACTGAAAGGCACTCCAGAAATAGCGGGTCACAAGAGTGTGACAAACATACAAAAGAAGTAGAGGAAAAATGACGATAGTAAGGATTAGGAAAGAAAAAGCAGCAGTTCCCTGTTGCAGTTCAGGCACATTTATGAGCATGACATTGATGAATCAGCCCATTTACAATTCTACTGTGCATGGGAAAGGCCTAAAGACACTTCAGTCAGTAGCATCGCCCCCGGGTGTATTCATGTTTGTGTTCGAGCTTCGTGTAATTTTCTTACAAAGATAAAGAAGAAAAAAAACCACGGGACCGCAGCACAGTTCGATGGCTGCATCATTTCAAGTCTTCTGTGTTCTGCCTGTCCATGTTATACTGTATCTCACATCCTAAAAATTCTTACAGAGGGGAAATAACATCTGCCACCCTAAACATTCTTAGAGTAGGGAAATAATATTTCCCAATTTAAAAAATCGTCCTGTAACTTCTCCCAATCTACAAATTCTTACAACAGGGAAATGACATCTTCCAATCCAAAAATTCTTTCAGTGGGGAAAAGGACGTCCTACCCAAACATTACAAAAACAAATCTGAACTGTCAGAGAGGACTCACCTGCTCTCCCTCCCCACATGTTGGTGGCAGGCTTCCAGCCAGACCTGTCCTCCGACCCATCTCCAGTTGCCACACAGCCCTGGCCACTGACCCCTGCGACCTCTTGACTTTGCACGACCCGAGCTGCATCGACCCCCGTGTCACCAGCAGGACCGCACAATTCCGCCAAGTTCTCCCTGCCCCGCTCACAACTTTTCCCCCATTGACTCGATGCCACAGCGGTGAACGTTTCACATGGCTGTGAGTTAGTTCCCACCTCACAAGTCGTCTCTGTCGCTGTCCGAGTTACTTCCTGGTTCTGTGGATTTCCATCTCTCCCCTCACTGCCCGACGATCTATCCTCCGCCTCGGGTTCCAGCTTGAGGAACGTGTTTCTGGCCCCTGTGCCTTCCACAATGACCACTTCCTCCTGCGGTTCTCCAGACGTATCGGATTCCTGAACGACCCGCTGAGGTTTGGTGTGCATGATCTTTGGCTGGCGAAGCTCTCTCTCTTTTCTCTCTACGCCAGCTCTCGACGAGTAGCCCAAGACCACCTTGTAGTCACTGCGGCAGGTCGACTGAGGGGGCATCACCTCTACGTTACTCAAATCAGTTGAGCAGATAGACGGCACAGGGCGATTAAATTGTTGATTTTCATCAAGCTCCGAGTTATGTCTTTGTCGTTTTTTTATCGGCTCATTTCCCAGGATGTCAAAATCACTCAAAATCGACAAGTGCTTCTCGTTGGCTCGTTCTGGTTTCGTCGCTTCCTGAAAGTTGAGGATGGAGCGGCTCACAAACCCCTTATACTGTTTGGCCTGCTCGCACAAATCCACGTCGTTTGTTGATTGCGGCAACCGTTCCATGTCTGCCGAATCACGACGCACATTTCCTTTAGTGTCCATCTTCTCCTCGTCATTTTCCCCGGGTACCCTCTCCTGGGACTCGGTGATGAGATGGACGGTAGCCTCCCTCGACCTGGCAGCAGCGTAGTCCTGTGGTCGATACAGGGGGCCGGCCTTGAGCACCAGGGAGCGTCGCACCATGAGCAAAGTCTTCAGGGCCCTCATTGTAGCGCTGCACGGTGGTAAGTTGGGCAGACAGCTCACTATCTTCTTCTCCCTCCTGACCAGACTCTGGCGGTCAGCGTCTATCTCCCTCTGACTTCTCACTCGCTTGGCCGGGGGCAACAACTTCTTCTCCTTGCCCTTCCTCTTTCTGATTGGACTTCTGCTGTGAGACAGCACTTCAGAACCGTTTCCTCCATCTTTACGACCAAGTTCTCCATCTTTAGAACTATGTCCTCCGTCTTTAGAACTATGTCCTCCATCTTTAGAACTGTGTCCTCCATCTTTAGGACCGAGTCCTCCATCTTTAGGACCGAGTCCTCCATCTTTAGGACAGAGTCCTCCATCTTTAGAACTATGTCCCTGCGGTGGAGTTACAACCGCACAACCTTCAGCCGCCGCCAATTGTCTTGAGCTGTGCGCGGCTGCATGCGATGACGCTTGGCTTTTACCAGCAGCGACTTCTGGTGCCAACAGCTCCTTGTTCTCAATTGCTTCACCGCCGTCAGCGACATGTTCCTCTGTAGTTTTGTCCTGTGTGCCGATCAAATGACCTGTTTCCGCAGAAACTTCATGACGAGTCTCTCTGCCCTGTGTCTGGGAAGGGGAGGGTTTAGACGTATCAGTACTAGAGGTATCCAAGCTAGAGGTTTCCATGCTAGAAGTATCCGAACAGCATTTCTCGCCACCGTCCGCAATCTGATCCGATGACACATTTTCCAAAGTTGAATCCGCACCCAGAACGTCAGACCGATCTCGTGTCTCACTTCCACCATCCGAAAGCAGCTTTTCAACAATAGCCGCCTTTTCACCGATCCCCACCTCACGTGAAAAACGCTGCTTCTCCACACTGCTAGACTTGGAACTGACACCCGAACCATGACCTTTGACACCCGAGCTGTGACCTTCAGCGCTGGCAACTCCCTCAGACACGCCCGAACCCGGCCGCCTCTCACCATTCCCTTCTGGGCCGTCGTCGTTGTTGTCAAACAGCGAATCCAGATAGTCGCCATCCTCCTTGAGTGCACAGACTTTTGTCTCCGAGTCCCTCCTGGCTATGGTACACCATTCCGTGAGTGCTCGCTTCAACTGTCGGACCTTCTGTGACAGCAGGCTCAACTTTTGGGTCCTCGTCTTTTCCGCCATCTTCCCAGCCTGAACGTTCGCCTCCAACTTCTTCAACTCCTGCAGCTTTTGTTTGTAATCTGGATCCTGTTCAGGGTTTAACAACGACGCGTAATCTTCCTCGGCAGTCAAAAGCTGGGAGCGTACCATGTCGCGCAAGTAGGCTCGATCACTGCCCAGACTCTGAAACATAGGAAGAAAAGGAGGAGAGATAAAGAGGAGAGATCTTTGACAGGGAAAAAAAGAAGCAAACTACACAGCGCACCCACCAACCACCTACTTCCGGTGCAATATCGACACGATAGCAGTCATTTTGTGTCGGGAAAAAGATTGACAGACAGAGTTTTTAGTTTTAGTTAGAGTTTTACAGTATTTAAAACACAATTATCTTGTATATGCGCCGAAATAAGAGGTGTTACAAGAGAGTAACATGCAAAAAAAAGAAAAAGGAGAGATAAGGATGATAGATGTTTGACAAGAAAGAAGGAACAAACTACACCTAGCACCCACCAATGACCCACTATCAGTGAAGAAAAGCACATCGACACAATAACTGCCACTTGGTGCAGGGAAAGAGCAAGATAACTTTTAGTAAAAGCTTTACGGCACCAGTAAAACAATTAGGTCAAATAAATGCCAAAGATAAAAAGTGCTAATAGTGTTTTTTGAGAGAACATTCAAATAAAAGAAGGAGAGATGAGGACAATAGATGTTTGACTGGAAAGGAGAAAACCACACCAGAGCACTCACTAGTAACAACCCACTTTTTCCCTCGAGAATGAATGGCCCTCTTTTAGTTTCGAATGTATTTGCGGGTGGTTGGAGGGTGCAAGTGGTTGGTTCTACTTCTTTTCTTCCCCCCTCTGTTCATGTTTGTCTGTCTGTCTTGCTCTTCCCTGCAGCATATGACAGTTTTTGTGTCGGTGTGCTTTTCTTCACCAAAGTTGAGTGCTCTGGTGTGGTTTGCTTCTTCTTTCCTATCAAACATCCATCGTCTTTATCTCTCCTCCTTCTTTTTTTATGTTTGTTACTCTCTTGTAACATATCTTATCTTCGGCACTTACATGACCTAACCGTGTTATAAGTGCTGTAAAACTTACTAAAACTAAAATATCTGTCTTTCTAGCTCTTTCTTTGCTCTCATCGTGTCTATGTGCTTTTCTTCACCCAAAGAGGGGTTACAAGCATCTGAATGCTGATTTATCTGCCTTGCTATATCCAATTTATCTAGAATTAAACTCCAGATATTTGCGATTGAAGGAAGCCAGGTTGCCTGGTTTCAGGGGTGAAATTAGCAAGAAAATGGCCGCCAAAGTTTGGTAATGTAACTCTGATAGCTAAAGAGTCTTTGAAGACTGAACAATGACATATTTTATGCCTTTAAATCAAGGTTTTTCAGTAAAATTCACACAGAAATGTGTTTTTAAATGGACCTAAAAAGTGTCGAGCTAAAAAAAAAAGAAAATTTATAAAAAAATTGCCCATTGGCTAAAAAAGTGCCAATTTCTTGGATTTGATTATTTTGACAAGTGCCTGATTTCACCGCGATGCCTCACATTTGGACTATATTTTCTTACACTGCAATTCATAATCAATTAATTTATTTCAACTTTAAATGATCAGAACATTTGAAAGACATATTAAGAAGAATCGTATTAAATGCAGTCATTTGGAAAAAAAAAGCACTTTATGCAAAGTCTGTTGCGTGCTTAGTTTCTGTAACGGATGGGACAAATGAGTAATGAGGCATTTTTTCTGTCCCGTCAGTTACCGTGGAATAGCCGACAAGTGTTTTTTTTTACCTTGATCAACATGGCTGGCACCGAGTGCTCAAGCTGGGCCACCTCTTCTTCAATCACCTCCGGGGACCGAGTCTCCTTGTCTGAGGAAAAAACAAAACAAAACAAAACTGGGTCGTTGATGTCTTTCTTTTGTTAAAAGTCAGTGTTTTTTACATCCCTATCATACCCCCACCAACACAGTTTAGACCATTTAGGAGGTGGGATCCCGACCCTGACTCTCAGGGCTCACCCAGGCTGAGAGGGATACAACCTCCCAGGAGAAAAAAACACAGATAATCAATAAAAATCTCCTCACTCCGTGTTCAAACCTGGGTCTCCTGCACGTGACGGTGAAGTGCCTACCTGCTATACCACAGACGCCGGTTCGTTGTTGTTGAACTGAAGGCCCGAAAAATATATTGTTTTAATTCCTTTCTGTCAATGGATTCAAAGATGCTTTTAACTCACTCAATCCCGTGAGTTTTTCCTGAAATTGTACCTAGAAACCGGTCATTTTGGCACTTATATATGGGCCCACTAGTAACCATAAATATCATTCAACTGCTTTGAAATTAGGCACACAGTACAACTTAAGATGGATCTTTAGACATAGCAAATATGAAGTATGTAGCTTAGGTAGTAGTTTTGCTTTGGGGTGTTGAACAAATTTGGCTTTTTTCAGAGCTTATAATTTTCTTTCATGGCGAATGAGCAAGAGCAAGCTTACATTGATATTCAAATATGCTTGAGAGTGTCTAGATCTATAAATATATTGTATGTCATATATAATAAAGACGGTTGAGTACTTTCACGAATTTAAAAAAAAGTATGTGTGAGAAAGGCAGAGAGAATCGGTAGTGAGACATGCTCAGCTGATAAGTGTGAACAATCGTGCTGAAAGTGACTTTATAAAAACTGTGATTTCTCCATGTGTAATGACAGTAGGAACAAAATTCCAGCACTCCTCTAGGCAGAATTGGCCGGGGAAATAACAAATTGGCGTTATATAAAACTTGAGGACGTTTTCCGGAATGAAATAACTAGTATATGGAACAAAACTATAGAACCGAGTTATCTCAGTCGAGGGATTGAACGCAGCCTGCGAGCTGACCGAAATATCTCGGTAAAGGGATTGAGTGAGATAAGGGACATACACCTTTGAAGTTCTTTTGGCTTTGTCAACAGACTCAAAAAGACAAAAATGGTTCTTGTTGGCATCTCCATCCTTGATCTTTTTCCTTCTACAAATGCCCCCCCTCCCCCCCCCAATTATTTTTAGGTATCTTTTAGGTAATTTTCAATCTGTTTATGAACCCCTCGGATAAAGGTCTCTTCCACTACTCACTCTCCTTCTCATTACTCTCACTGTTAGTTTGTTTGTTTGGGTACACCCGTGTGAATGAGCTGTGCATTGTTGTATACTGCCGTGCCGAGGCAGACCGAGGTATAATAATTTTTGCATCTTCGTTTAAATGGACGTATATACCCATTCTGCATCTTGTGTCAAAGGCAGGAAGACGTATCTGCACTACAAATAGGATATTTCACTATGGCAAACAGGCGTAACAAAAGGGCCACGCCCACATGCAGTGCGACAGAACTCAAAATCATAAAAAGTGCAGATACGTGGCTCTGCCTCGGCACGGCAGTATAGATGTATCATTGAAGATGGATGAAATAAGTGCACTTCTGTGTGGACCCAGAATCTTTGATCGTTGCTGTTCTGGTACATCCCCCCCCCCCAAGATTTCCCTCGTAGACCAATAAAATTGATCAGATCTGATCTTATCTCAGTGCGGGAAAATCTTACCAAAAAATCTCCTGGCCCGGCCACCTTTGGTGAAGACGGCCGTTCTCCGGCGCAGGACCACCTTCAGCTGGGAGGACACCGTCGAGTTGTTGTCATGCACCGGCTTACGTCTCTTCTGGGGAGCAAAAACACAGTCAGTGTCATCAATGCAAGTCTTGTTGTTCACAGAACATCATTATCATCACACAACATCATTTAGTTTTTAGTTTTAATAAGGTTCTACGGCGCTCGCAACTGTAGAATTGTAAGAATAGTAGAATTAGCATGTGACGAAGCAATAAATGATACAAAACAACATCATATCAGTTCAACAATACTACAAAGATCCTAACAGAAACACCACGCATTTAAGAACGGACAATGTCCAAAATAACAGAACCCCCCCCACCGGAAATAAAAGAAAAACGGCATCCTGGTTATTGACGAGGACACCCGCTACTGACCAGGGAGGAAGCGTCCAACAGTTCCTGTACGCTGACTTTGTTGTCCCCCAGGAAAACCTTGTTGAGCGCTGACTGCAGCTCCTTCTGGTGCCTCTGTACAAACAAACAAACAAACAAATAAACAAACAAGATATAGTCTAGTATGGACATAGGGAATATACACAGGGAAACATGCACACAGGGTACACGCACATAGTGAACACCCACATAGTGAAACATGCACACAGGGTACACGCACATAGTGAACACCCACAGAGTGAAACTCGTACACAGGGAAACATGCACACAGGGTACACGCACATAGTGAACACCCACATAGTGAAACTCGTACACAGGGAAACATGCACACAGGGTACACGCACATAGTGAACACCC
>NW_004797428.1:876030-881064 GCF_000002075.1 Aplysia californica | reverse complement strand
TCCCATGAAAGTTTCCGTGGTGGCTCACTACTAGAGCACTTTCACTGGCACTTGTGAGACTTCACACCCACACCACCCTGACCATCTACATCACTCAGGGCTCACATAGAAGATGGGGTAACATTAACCCCCAAATGGCAACCCTGCTCTCCTTCCTCATCCGTCGTCATGTCGTTAAGTTAAAGCCGGCGGAACCAAACAGCTCTAGACCACAGGTGTCAAACTGAAGGCCAGTGTGTCACATCTGGTCCGCCAGACAATTTACATCCCGCCCGTGAGATAATTTTCGGTAGTCCATTCTGAGACTCCAAAACAGAGAACCTAACTCCAAGCATAAACGAACTTGTTGCCAAGAAAAGATGCCAAATATCCAGCTCTGACAAATTGACATGCGCGAAAATTAGTGCACATTGATTTATTATTATCTTAACTTTTGTCTCTTTTCATTCATGTCATAGTGTAAAAAGGGGTTAGTTTTTCACTGCTCAATGAGTGTTTATCCAGTAAGGCCCGCAACTTTTTGTGTCATTTGAGTTTGTCTCCCCTGAACGATTGAATTTGACATCCCTTGGTTGTAGTGTAGTAAGCGTTTTATGCCACTTGCAACACAATAAAGTCATATAAAAGGCTGAAGATTACAGGTGCTACAAGAGAGTAACAACCACAAAAAAGGAGAGGAGATAAGATGACAGATGATTGATGGGAAAGAAGGAGTAAACCACACCAGGGCATCCACTAACAACCCACTTTGACACCTATGCTCTAGACAATAGTTTGAGTTTGAGTAAAGAAAGGCATGCTGCCATAATAATGGTAATCAGTACTGGGAAAAATCAAAAAAGAAAGACAGAAACCACAGAGGGAAAGAAAGGAAGTCGAATCTACCAGTAGCACCCCTAAACATCTGCCTGCATGTCCACAACATTAGTACATTAGTACTCCAAACAAGGTAAATTCTCTTTTGGACGCAATTGGATGGGCGCGTGCGCGTGCGCACACACACACACACACACACCCACTCACACAAACATGTATACATGAACACATGAACGTGCACACATAAACACAAAAACAGACATACATTCTATAGCACACATAATGAAAGTAATAATAATTAGAAAAAGCATTTATGCTCAGCATTTCTATTCCTTAAAAGGTCAAAGAGATATCACACTTTAAAATTCCCCGATAGGTGTATACTTAGAAGAGAATACATGTCACTGTGTTATGTACATCTATACAAATCTCGAAACAAACAAAAACTGTCAAACAGTGAGCCTGGCAACAATAAAGTGAGGCTCAAAAAAAAAAAGCTATATTACCAGGCCTGCCAACGCCTCAAGACCAAAAAAACAGAGTTTTTTCCTCTGATCCCTTCCTAAAAATCAGAGTTTGGGGACAAAAAATCAGATTCTGTAGAACGCCAGTGGATTCAGATTATTATACGAACTGATTGTGGAAAATAAACGTGTATATATTGCAAATACACATAAATAAACGCAAATAAAAATGAGTATTTCCATGACATTTACGACAAGTCGCAGAAACGTTGCAAATGAATTAGTGGAATTTCAAGTCGTTTACATTGCGTTGCGTATGAGAAATGGAAATGAAATTCAAGAAAAAAATTTCGACTTTACGCAAATCCGATCAGGGGTCTTCTATAGGAAAAAAAATCAACCGCAACATAAAAAGAACGGAGGGCTTCAAATTTATCAGTGTACTTGGCAGGTTTACTTAAGTTTACTTTTCCGATCCAGCGGTCATTTGAGTTCTAGCTCTTCGGCCTGCCTGGAAGGTTAAAATTAGGCAAGTGCGAAAGAAAGCACGGACGTGCCCACCTTGGGAATGGAGACCTTGGGTCTGTCCTTCTCTTTGAGCGTCTCCTGCACACTCTGCTCCATCACCTCCTCCACCACCTCCTTCTCCAGGCGGGCCGGGACCGTTGACCTACAAACATGGGAGGAAAAAGAAGAAGAAGAAGATAACATACGAAAGGATGAAAAAACTAAGTTCATTCGTTTTCAAAAAAAAAAAAAAGAAGGTACAAGTTAAGTTCAGTGGTCAAAACAACCAAACCATCCAACATACTAGCTGGGTACCCCGTTCAATAAATGGACTCAAAAGAATCGATTGTCTAGTCATTGTGCAAACAGTGCGCACTGACATGTGAACAGAAGTCTCGCTTGTTTACAATGGCGTATTAGAAGACGGACTTTCCCAAGATTAGATCTAAACAAAACTGATAAAAAACTGAAAATTAAACTACAGTGACTTCAGACCCCTTATTATAACTGTGCACCCTTTAAATGATTCTGAACCACCGTTAATTTTTTCAAATTTGAAAGTTAAGTGGTTAGGAAGTTTTAGGTGATCAAAGAGACGAACATTCACAAATATAACATATATAGATAAGTTCATTTTCAACAGTATTTTTTATCTTTTTCACCACACTGATGGAAGCAGCCTGCTTCTTAAATGATCTAAATTATGTCAATGAAGGCAAAACATGTTTATGATACAGCTGAACTTGTCCAAGATGATCGCTCATTGTTGAGGAGTAACGTGGTTGTCTAAGAAAGGTGGATGTTCTTGGACAGTGTCATTGTTAGTTTTAGTAAGGTTTTACGGCGCTCGCAATTGCAAAAGGTCATATGAGCGCCAAGGGGTGGACAACAGAGAAGTCCAAACAGGGAATCAGGCTTACTCTGCTCACCTCTCTAGCCTCAACGGCACAAAATCTGCTTCAACTATCAAGGCACCCCGGAAATAGCCGGTCAGAAGAGAGTGACAAACATACAAAAGAAGTAGAGGAAAAATGACGATAGTAAGGATGAGGAAAGAAAAAGCAGCAGTTCCCCCATGTTGTTCCGGCAGTGTCATTATTACATTAAAAAAACACAAGGTAGGAAGGAGTAGTGGTGTTGGTACAAGCGACAGATTCCAGCTGGTTCAACTGTTATAAAAACACCCACAGTAAAAAAATGTCTAACCAAAAAAATTGAAAAAAAATATTTTAATTAAAAAAAACTTACCCCCCCATATATGAATTTAACAACCCAATGTGAAACACATACATAGTGGAAAAACTCACATAGCAAAACCTGCACACAGCAAAACACCCACATAGTGAACATGCACGTTATGAACCGAACACGGACTACATAGAGAACAGCTTCTCAGGTCCCATCCCAATTTTTTTCCTAATACACCTACATTCTTCGGTATCTAAAATGTAACCCTCGCCTCTTCTTGGATTTCGTCCCATCCCAATATTTTTTCTAATATACATATATGTGTCATGACGGGGTGGAATCCGGCACTTGTCAATTTTGGGGTATAAGGAGTTTGCCATTTGCCTTGCTTTTGATGGAAAATATATTTATTTATCTTATATGCAAGTCAAGATATTGGCGATAGAAGGAGGTGGAGGTGGCCTGGTTTCAGAGGTAAAATTAGAGAGAAAATGGCCCAAAGTTGGGTTTATTCCTTAGCTTGTGAGTCTGTGGAAACAAAATATTTACATCTTTTTTGCCTTTAATCAACATTTTAAAGTAAAATTCACACAGAAATGTGTTCTTTAGAGAGCATGAAAGGTGTTGAGAGAAAAAAAACAAAAATTCTGTAAAAATTACCAAACCTGCGGATAAATGCCAGTTGCTTGACTTTCATTATTTTGACGAGGGCCGGATTTCACCACGCTGCCACACATATTCTTCACTGTCTAAAAGGTAAGCATCACCTCTTACACGTAAAATGTAAGCCTCACCTCTTACACGTAAAATGTAAGCCTCACCTCTTACATGTAAAATGTAAGCCTCACCTCTTACACGTAAAATGTAAGCCTCACCTCTTACACGTAAAATGTAAGCCTCACCTCTTACACGTAAAATGTAAGCCTCACCTTTTCTTGAACTTGGGTTCGTCCCGAAATGTTTTCCTAACACACGTATATTCTTTGCTATCTAAATTGTAACCCTCACCTTTGAACTTGGTCTCGCTCCAAATTTTTTCCTAATACACTTATATCTCTTCTGTCTAAATTGTAAGCCTCACCTCTTACATGTAAGAAGTAACCCTCACCTCTTCTTGAACTTGGTCTCGCCCTGAAATTTTTTCTAATATCTGTATATTCTTGGCTATTTAAATTGTAAGCCTCACCTCTTACATGATGTAAAATTGTAAGCCTCACCTCTTACATAAAAAAAGTAAGCCTCACCTCTTAGATGTAACATGTAAGCCTCACCTTTTCTTGAACTTGGTCTCGCCCTGAAATTTTTTCTAATACCTGTATATTCTTTGCTATTTAAATTGTAAGCCTCACCTCTTACATTAAAAAAGTAAGCCTCACCTCTTAGATGTAAAATGTAAGCCTCACCTTTTCTTGAACTTGGTCTCGCCCTGACATTTTTTCTAATACCTGTATATTCTTTGCTATTTAAATTGTAAGCCTCACCTCTTACATAAAAAAAGTAAGCCTCACCTCTTAGATGTAAAATGTAAGCCTTACCTTTTCTTGAACTTGTTCTCACTCCAAAATTTTTTCTAATACCTTTATATTTTTTGCTATCTAAATTGTACGCCTCACCTCTTACACGATGTAAAATTGTAAGCCTCACCTCTTACATGATGTAAAATTGTAAGCCTCACCTCTTAGATGTAAAATGTAAGCCTCACCTTTTCTTGAACTTGGGCTCGCCCCGAAATTTTTTCCTAATACACGTATATTCTCTGCTATCTAAATTGTAAGCCTCACCTCTTACACGTAAAATGTAAGCCTCACCTCTTCTTGGACTTGTCTATCTGCGCCAGCCGATGTTTCTCCATGAGCCGCTGCATGTTGTCGGAGAGCTGTTGGTGCAGACGCAGCTTGTTGAGCCAGGCGCTGTAGCTGTGGACGCCGCGGTTCAAGGACGCGCGCGATGAGAGGTTCAGGTGGATGGCTGGACGCGGGGGGATCAGATCCGGGTCTGTGGGAGAGGGAGGGAAAAGAGGGAGGGAGGGAAAGGGGGAGGAGTGAGGGAGGGAGGGAAA
>NW_004797428.1:872808-874095 GCF_000002075.1 Aplysia californica | reverse complement strand
AGTAGCACTGCCCTGATAGGGCGAATAAAAATGTGAGGCAGTGTGGTGAAATCAGGCGCTCGTAAAAATAATGAAATCGAAGAAATATTAGTTTTTCTGTATGTCTGACAATTTTTATTGATTATTTTTCTTTTTTGGCTCAGTTCTTTTTGTGTCCTTATAAAAACACATTTCCATGAGAACTTCACAGAATCACGTCGATTATAAGCACAAAGTTTGTAATTTGATCGTTTTCAAGGACTCTCAAGCTATTGAAATTGTCAAACTTTGGCGGTCATTTTCTCGCTAATTTTACCTCTGAAATCAGGTGACCCACACCTCCTTCAATTGCAAATATCTCGACTTCTATTCGTGACAGATGGGCATTTTTTTTCAATGAGCGCAAGACTTATGAACAAGCTTTAAATATATACACCTATAACTCCATATGCCCAAAAATTGACGAGCGCCATATTCCACCGCGTCGTGACACATATGTGAATTTCAACCATGTGCCGGGAGTCGCATAAGACCTGAAAGAAACGGAAGTCAAATCGACAATAACTGCAGGGATCTTTTTGTTGACTACTCACCGGCTGGCTGTCGAACCACTCCCGCTGCTGCTGCCACCTCTTCAGCGTCTTGACCCGGGCCAGCAGCATGCCGTCTGTGCGTCCTTTGAAGAACGGGACCATTTTGGACCACACTGAAAAGTAACGGGATCATTTTGGACCAAAAAGTAACAGGATCATTTTGAACCACATTGAAAAGTAACGGGACCACTTTGCACCACATTGAAAAGTAACAGGACCATTTTATACCATACTGAAGAATAACGGGACCATTTTGGACTACACTGAAAAGTAACGAGACCATTTTGGACCCCAATTTTTTACCCCACACTAAAAAGTAATTGTTTTTGTAAGTGTTTTATTGCGCTCGCAACTGCATAAGGTCATACGAGCGTGTGGGGGATACATTAAGCATTTTCAGCTTGGTGGGAATTAATTTTGAATTTCAACTGGGTGGCATCTGAAGCCTACTCATGCTGTCGACTTTTAGGAACCACCAGGGGATCTTTAACGTGTGCAAACTTGCACACGGGACCTCCGAGATTTTTCCACTCTTATCTGGGAAGGCTAGGTGTTCAATCTTATCTACCCTAAGATCAGTGGTGTGGCTGAAAGACAGCAGTAAGAAGGAGCCAGGACTAAAAAGTAAGACATTGGAGAAAACAACTCACTTCACTTACAACACTCAGTAGCCCACTTGCTACAACTGGCTCAGAAACATTAACTATAGTCTGTT
>NW_004797428.1:846788-872213 GCF_000002075.1 Aplysia californica | reverse complement strand
ACACACACACACACAAAGTCCCAGCGAGAGCAGGTACATTTTAAAAATGACGTATACAAGGTTCGTAGAGAGTTCACCCTGCTGAAGATATGCATGAAGATCTACGTGATTGCGACCACTGAGCACGAAATGTCACGTACGCCACAAGTAACGACGTCACCAGCCGTGTACAAAACAAAATCTGCACACCAGAGCTACATTTCCACAGTTCACAAAATCTGGAAAAGTGGCGCTTTACACGACGATTAACACTGGACACCGTTGAAATTAATTGTCTTGGAAGGCCACCCACCCATTGTTGAAAAGAAAAAAAGTGGTCGTCTTAGACAGGTGGGCATCTTGGACAATGTCTTTGTTTTTTTTGTTTTTTTGGCAAGTGTTTTACGGCGCTCGCAACTACATAAGGTCATGTTAGGCGCGAAGGACACATTCAACATTTTCAGCAGGTAGGAAATTTTAAATTTTGACTGCTTGGTGGCCAAAGCCTACTCTTATCGATTTTTAGAAAACCAAGAGATCTTTAATGTGCGCAACTTGCTAACGGGACCTCCGAGATTTTCCGCCCTTATCTGAGAAAGATAGGTGTAGATCTCTCCTACCATAAGATCAGGGGTGTGGCTGAAAGACAGCAGTAAGAAGGAGCCACTGAGTAGCAGTAGAAAGGCTGCAGAAAGAGCTAGGAGCCCAGAGGAGGGGGCAAAGGGAGTGAGGGGGTTGGGGCAGAAAGTGGAGATGAAAGCAGATGATAGGACAACATTTTTAGAAAAGAATATTTTCCGCTGCTATCCAGATTTGAATCTGGGACCTATTAAATAAGAGGTGAACACCCTAGCCTCTAGGCCTCGAGAGCCTCAGTGTCTTTTTAATGTACAGTTTTTAAAAAATGCAAAGGGGGAAGTGGGAAATAGTAGTTTGAACATGTGATTGTGTTGGACATGAGCCTAACAGGGCAAGTTCCACTGTATTATATGTATACTAGCTGGGCCCCCTTTCGATGAAAGGGATGATCGGTGCTTTAATATAAGCTGAAAGTCATTGGCCTACTATATTTACAGTCTACTGGAATGGGGAAATAAATATTGAGAGATGCAAAAAATTAGGTCTAAATCTATACTCTTAAAACAAAATGCGTCTCGCGAAATATCACTTCCGGATTTTCTAAAATTACAGAGATAGAAGCGTCGGCCTACAAAAGTGATCGGCGAAATAAAGAAATTTAGCTTTTTGCTGCAAAACTGTCTCAAAACTGAAAAAACCAAGGGCGCCATGATCTGGAGAATATTTTACAGAAGATTTTGGCGAAAACTGCATGTCGATCGATGCGGCCATTACAAAGCCTTTTGAATAGCAAAATTCGGCCACCACAAATAGATAATAGATACATACAGCTACTGTTGCTATTCTCCACCCCTCCAACAGCCTTATTCTATCTGACTGTGTGAGTCACTTGTTCTTCATGTGACAGACAGGATAATACGATCAAGAACGTGTCTTGTTTTCTCAATGTCGTCAGAATGTTATTACCTGTGCCCATCTCTTTGTGAAGTCTCAGAAGTCGAATGTCCTCATCATACGTGAAATGGGTCAAGTTGAGGTTTGGTTCTAAGGCATTTATATATCTGAAACACCAAGAAAAAATAACATATGTGAGGTATCGTGGTGAAATCAGGCTCTCGTCAAAATAATGAAATCCGAAAAATCGTCATTTTTCAGCCACTTTGGAAATTTTATTAAAAAATTATTTTTTTGGGCTCAACACTTTGTATGTCCATTCAAATACACTTTTATATGTGGATTTTTTAAATTAAAAAAACGTTAATTGTAGGCACAAAATCGTAAATTTGCAGTTGCTAAGGACTCTTAAGCTACGGAAGTCACCAAATTTTGGCGGCCATTTTCTTGCTAATTTACTTCTGAAACCAGGCGACCCCACCTCCTTCAATCTAAAGTATCTCCACTTTTATTCAAGATAAATGGATATTTTTTCATTGAAAGCAAGACAAAGGAACAACTGTCAAGATGATACCAATAACTCCATATGCCCAAAAATTGACAAGCGCCTGATTCCACTGCCTTGCGACACATATCTGAAACACTATAGTCAACTTTTGTCTAATTTACCTGGGAAAAAAATCTGGCATCTCTAGTCTTCAACAAGCTAAAAAAATAAAAAAGAATTTATGAGCAACAATCGATTTTTCAACTTAACCACTTGAGGTCTTACTAACTGTCTTCATCAGCGAATGAACCACGCGGGCGTCTTCAAGTACTACCTCATTTGATTACTTTTCCTTCCAAGAAATTCTCAGCTGTTTACTTCACTTTATCCTTGCTCATGTATCATAAGATGTCGAGGGGAGGTGCAACCTTTGGTCAAGGGCTAGTTGGATGGCTTCTGTTGCTGATATGTTATCCTTCACAAGAACATCTTTAACGCCATCCTGCCAAGTTTTGCGTGGTCTGACGCTGCTCCTTTATCCCAACTCTTTTGAGTTTTCGTTTTTAGTTATAGTAAGAACTTAACAGCACTTGAAACACAATAAGGTTGTATAAACACCGACGATTAGAGGTGTTACGAGAGAGTAACAAACATAAAAAAAGGAGGAGAGAAAATGGATGACAGATATTTGATAGGAAAGTTTAGTTTTAGTAGAGGTTTTACGGCGCTTGCAACTGCATAAGGTCGTATGAGCTATAGAAGATAACAGCTGTTACAAGAGAGTAACAAACATAAAAAAAAGATGGGGAGATAAGGACGATAGATGTTTGATACGAAAGAATGAGCAAACCGCATCAGAGCACCTGCCAACCATCCATTTTTTCAACTGTCAGCCTACTGGAAACAAAACTGTGAACAAAGTACCTGTCCCTGCACTGGAACATGTTTCTGGTGCCCAAAAACTTGGCCACTTTCGACCAGCTGGGGCCCAGCATCTCCACGGCAGCTATCAGCCTCTGAAACAGGACAGGAGAAAGTCTTTTTTAAAGTTTTAATAGAGGTTTTAAGGGGCTCGCAACTGCATAAGTAAGGTCCTATGAGCGCCAAGGGGTGGATGTCAACAGAGAAGTCCTTACAGGGAATCAGACTCACTTTGCTCACCTCTCTAGCTTCAACAGCACAAGGTCTGCTTCGACTATCAAGGCACCCCGGAAATAGCAGTTCACAAGAGTGTGACAAACATACAAAAGAAGTAGAGGAAAAATGACGATACTAAGGATTACGAAAGAAAAAGCAGCAGTTCCCTGTTGCAGCAGTTCAGGCACAGTTATGAGCATGACATTGATGAATCAGCCCATTTACAATTACAATTCTACTGTGCATAAGAACTCGACATGTTAATGTCCCCCCTTTGGGAATGGCCTAAAGACACTTCAGTCAGTAGCACTGCCCCGGGGGGTTGAGAAAGTCTGAGGGGATCTAGTGTTGGCACCAAACATAGAACCAAACTAACATCATCCAGAGGGATTAATCTACATCGCCATCCTCAGTATTTACTTATCATTGTTATACTCATCATTGTTATCACCACCACCAACATTAGTGTTAATCATCAAAAGAATAATAAAAAAAAAACAACAACAAAAAATTCTAAACAGTATCTTCTTTTGTGATCATAAACAATCAAACTCTTGACAGTTACTACCACAGTGAAGAAGAAGAAGAAGAAAAAGAAGAAGAAGAAGAAGAAGAAGTAGAAGAGGAGGAGGAGGAGGAGGAGGAGGAAGAAGAAGAAGACCAAACATACGGCGTCCTCTTGTGGGGCCCAGCGGCCGTGGCTCTGCCCCGGGTCGACCTTGGAGAACCTGAGCATGCAGTCCGAAGGGCTGCGTGAATCCATCAAGGCTGACACTGAAAGAAAACATTTTTACAAATTGTAAATAAGTAAGAATGGGCTTCCTCTGAACCTCAGACATCAATTCATCCACTCTTTCATTTTTTCACATAACCAAAGCACAGTTTAGCACCGAGATGCTTTCTGAGAAAATCTTCCCCTGAACCCCAGAGATCAATTCATCCACTCTTTCATTTTTTAACTTGAACCTAGCCACAGCACATACAATAACTAGTCCAGCATAGAAATTCTTTCTAAGAAAATCTTAACTCGTTCTCCCTCTTGCAGAATTAGAGGCTAAAAAATATTCCGACTTACCTTTCTTCCAACTGAAAAATCCATAGCAAGCTTGAATTTTATTGGCAACACTGCACAGCTTTAGGTCCTCCTCTATCGTCCATCTCCTGAGAAAAAAAAACAGACAGTTGTTTTTTTAAATGTACATGTTTTGCACCCTCATCAACACAATTTACAACATGTAGGAGACGAGCCTCCAATCCTGCCTGTCGGGGCCAATCTGGGCTGAGAGAGATACAACTCCCCAGAAGAAAGATCGCGATACTCTATAAAAGTATAGAACATGTAGAAGTTTTATGGCGCTCGCAACTGCATAAGGTCATATGAGCGCCAGAAGATTAGAAAGGTTACAAGAGAGTAACAAACATAAAAAAGAAGAAGGGGAGATAAGGACGGTAGATGTTTTATAGGAAAGAATAAGCAAACCACACCAGAGCACCCGCCAACCATCCACACTCTATAAAAACTGCACTCGGGTCACCTGTGTACATCAGCGAACTACGTAACTCCTATACCACAGACACTGGTCAGCCAAACGTAAAGGTTGACAGCTACCTATTGAACAGATGTCTGAAGACCACTGAAGTCATATTTTCAAGTTCAAGGAAAATCAAATTCAAACATATAAAGAAAAGAAAATACTTTGACTGGTCACTTTTTTCAAAAAGGATTCCTTTAAGACAATGTAGTCCCCGTTGGTCATGTTGACAATTTTTCAGAGTGACTGTACATGTAAAGGCAGCGACTCATTAATTTCTTATTTGTGACTGACCCCTTGTCCTCTGAGGTCTTGGTCTTCCTCCGGTAAATACAAGCACATATAGAATACTGCTTACATTGAAAAATAATAAATGTAAAAATTTTTTTGGAACCAAGAAAAGTTTTTTTTCAAGATAGCATTGAGAACACTGACGGACTCTGAAAAACTCCAGAGACTGGGGTTGATTTCTGGATGTCCCAGGAAGGGCAATGTATTGTTCAAATTGACATTTTAACTCGCCTAGCCCTACATCGATAATATTGGTATGCGCTCGCAGCGCTCCAACCCTAACGCAGACAGTATCAGAATGGAAAATTTCGCTCTTGTGACCGAAAACGCTACTTTCGTGTGAAGCAGACTATAGCCTAATTGGAAAAGTAACCATTTTTCGTTTGAAACAGACTATGACCAGAAGTGCAAGCT
This sequence comes from Aplysia californica, assembly GCF_000002075.1. Lineage (NCBI taxonomy): Eukaryota > Metazoa > Mollusca > Gastropoda > Aplysiida > Aplysiidae > Aplysia > Aplysia californica. The sequence continues at coordinate 866,900 of NW_004797428.1, read as the reverse complement.
CAAATTTAGAACAAAGAAAGCTATATTCGTGAACCATGTGAAGGGGTGTGAAATTTGAACGCACTTCCTTTCTTTGCTTTTTGTCTACTTCTTGACTCTGTATATAGACCTTTTTCCAAGGAGAATTGCATAAAAGCTACGATATATTTTGTCTTCAAATATTCAATACGCACAAATAAAGGTTTGAATAAAATGTACACCAAATGCGGGTAGGATATATTAAAATTTAGTATTTTTTCAATTTTCAAAAAGTGGTAAAAATCTCTAGGGAGAGCTGACAACCAGGAAGTGTGGGCCTAGGGTTGAGTGAGTGAAACTACAGTCAAACTTAAGTCTATGGCAGACGCCCATTTTTGAGGAGAAAAGTGGTTGTCTTAGACAGGTGAACATCTTACACAGTGTCATTTCAGAGCGTATGTATGCGTGTTCATTCACTTGTGTTCTGCCTAGAGGTGAAGGGTTTGTAAAGCATTTAGAGCTGTAGTAATCTACGGGAGTGGGTGTTATAGAAATTATCTTCATTCATCATCTTTTACTGCCAGATCTGTAACAGACATCGGTGATCATGGTTCTCCATTCATTCCTTTACTCGGATGCTCTTAACCTCTTCGTTGCTGCGCCCGTAGAATTTATGGGCCTAAACCGTGTAGCGTGGTGCCTTTGGCCCGTAGAATTTACCGGACAGTGACAGAGGTTGTTTTGATACAAATAATAAGGGAAGTTACTGCTAAAATCTTGTAATTATTATTGGGGCACCTTCCATTTATGTTTACCACCATTTTCCCCCCATTTGAAAGCGTCATAGTCAGAATTTAGCTCAAAAAGAAGATTAGATCTTGATCTAGATCTAACATATCTTGGTCTACAGCACAAAAATGATTTATAGGCAGTAAACACAGATGGGCTTACATGTATATATATATGGATTGTACAAGGGTTGTATATATTAAGGTAGGAAAAGCCTCTGCAAACACTCACACAGCATGTATTTCCCTTTTTGGGTCTCAGTTTATCATTACTCGAATGTGTGTTGCTTTATGTTGTTGGGTGGTGGTGTTCTTGGCATCATGTTAAATGTTACTAACTCCAACTTTTCTCCATCTATCTCTCAATGAAATCCCCCTAAAACTATATTTATAGAAACGTGGTTCAATGCAGAATGTACACATAGAAATCCATGAGGAAATATTCATGAATAAAAAAAAAGTTATGGGAGGTATATTGGGGTCACCCCTGAGCAGCCTTGGTTCAAGGGATTTCACCCGGCACAGGGGCCTATTTACCTGCAGCACTGAAGGGGTTAAAAAAAGCTACGTTTCCCTGATCTTTCCCCGCTACCCATTTGCTTAGGTTCCCTAAGTAGGCTGCTCGGGGCCTACCCCTGCCTCGTTTGTCTTCAATTTTGCCACTGAGAGCTATATGTTCAAAACCTTTATGTCTATTCAGGTGTCTTCATTATCATTATTATTATAATTGTTATTATAATATAAAAAACACTCAAGGAGAGAAATGAAAAGTGGCCGTTTGTACAGGTGGTTGTCTTATACGGGTGGCCATTACAGCAGGTTCAACTGTATTCTCTTCAGGTCAACAATCAGTGAGTATTCATGCAGCTTAAGGCAAAAACTATTTCTTATCTTTACCTGGACTTCATTTCTGGATTCAGATAACTTTGGAAATGACTGAAACACTGGAATGCCGTTCGCCCTGTCTGGGAAAGTTAATAAAAAACAGTTTGTGATTTGTTCATACAAGAAACATCACACAATTTTATCATGCATAAAATAGTATGCAATTTGTTTATGCAAAAAAAAGTATGCGAATTGTTTATGCTTACAATAGTATGCGAATTGCTTATGCATAAAATAGTATGCCATTCATTCAAACATGAAACAGAACCATAAAATAGTTTGCAATTTGTTTATGTACAAAACAGGACACAATTTTATTTGGACACAACAAAGAGTATATACATAAAGTAATTTGATTCTTTATTTTTAAAAAGTACACAGTTTGTTCATAATACATTCTGCTTACATTGTATAAAAGCCATCCTGAGCTTAATAAAGCCTATTAAACTGACTAGGAAAAAAATCTGGAAGTTTTCGGACCCTATGGAAACACATACGAGCAGAGTCAAACTGTACAAATCGTATTGTCTCACACACCTTGTATCATGCCTATTTTACACAAACTGCAAAAGTCTGGAAAAAAATTAGGACAATTAAAACAATGTAAAGGAAAGTCTAATTTCCAGATTTATTTAGAAAATCAGCACTGCCTCAGTATAAAAGTTTACCCCGAGCTGTTGCGCAATCATCTTCCAGTCCTTGTCCTCAGATTCAGCCACCAGTTTCTTCAGCTCGTTTTCCTCCGGCTTTTTCCAGCCCGAGGTGTTCACTTTGGTCGCCACCACGTTCTCCCATGCCTTCTGGCAGTCCAGCCATGATGTGCTACCGCCAAACTGCACCACGGGGGGAGAGAGAAAACTTTTGTTAATACAGCCAAACTTGTTCATAGGTAGGTAGGGAGGAGGGTGGGTAAGTAGGTAGTTAGCTAGACAATGACAATGACAATGACAATCTTTATTCATCTCGCAGGGAGAAATTCGTCTTGGTCGTTAACAATGGCAGTAGACGTTACAAAAGTTAGACTTAAAGGTGCACTCACGCAAACGCACAACAAGACAGGACATTATGCCAAGTAAATACATGTCTCACGGGCTGGGACAACCCGCTCCGTAACACATTCATTCTCTCTCTCTCTCTCTCTCTCTCTGTCTCTCTCTCTGTTTCATTTGTAGCACTGTGTGTTCAGTAACCTCACTGCAGTTGGTACGAATGAATTTCTATATCTGTCTGTTCTTGCTTTTTTGGAAATGTATCGTTTACTGCGGGTCGATAGTTGAAATTCCGAAGTCAGTGGGTGGCTATGATCACTAAGCATTATTTCCGCCTTTTTTAGAACGTTTGTCTTGTGCAGATATTCAAAGTTACTTAGGTCTCTAACAATTGTTCTTGATGCCTTTTTTATCAACTTATTTAGTTTTATAATGTGCTGCCTTCCCAGATTGCTACCATAGCAAGTGATTCCAAAATTTATCAAAGTTTCTATTGTGGTGGTGTAGAAAATCTGAAGGATGGATGGATTCAGATTGAAAGACTTTAGTTTCCTCAGAAAGTACAGCCTCTGATTAACTTTTTTAACGATATTGTTTACAATAGGTAGGTGGGTAGGCAGGTGGGTCAGTGGGTTAGTAGGTAGGTAGGTGGATGGGTATATAGGTAGGCACGTATGTAGGTAGGTAGGTAAGTGTTTTAGTCAGTACTTAATGAAATTGCCCCACATCACATAAAACATACACATTTTACATCAGAGACTTCTGTAAAAACAGCATAAATTATAAATGACATACGCATCAATAACATTTATAAATCACGTTGAGAACCTGTCCATAAGGGTTCCTCAAGATCAAGGAGAAAGATGACTGACATAGACCGGTTGCTATGAGGAGGCTGATGGGCTGGCAGGCAGTTCTGCGGTTGATGGTGAGGTGAAATTCGACAAAGGAGAAGTGTTGAAGACCCTGGAGGACAAGTTGCGGGATGAGGAAGACAGGGAGACAGCAGAATACCATGCAATCATCAGGATGCGGGAAATGGGGATAGAGAGAGGAGAAGGAAGAAAGGAACGATTTCTCGAAAGGAAAGACATCGCCATAATCAAACAGTCACTGGGACAATTAGTATGGATACCTTGCGGGCTTTAGTGCTGAGAGGAACTGAGCACTTAAGGACTTGTCCGGCGTGCAATGACGTTGTGGCCCAGGACAAGTAAGAAAGACAGGTTGCTACTACAGACAGGGTCTGAGTTATGGTCAAGTACTGGACGTGACGGTCACGTACTGGACGTGACAAGGTCAGTAGATGGTGGAAAATCTGAAATTCTCTCTTTCCATTTCATTTCCAAAAAATGTATAATCTATCTTAAGAGCTTCCCTGGATTGACTGACCATACACGCTCAGTCTGAGGACGAGCCGGAGGAACATTTTTTGTAGCAAGTGATCGCAATGGTCATGTTTCGAGGCCGACTTGTTGCGAAATTTACTGAACATGATCGTGTTGGACAAGAACTGCTTTGGACAGGTTAGAAATATAGGAGGAAACAATTAAGATAATGTAGGAGGGTCAACTCGGGCTGAAAGGGTCACAACGTTTGGGCAGATAAGAGGAAATACTTGACAAAAAAACCAGAAAAAAACCTCCACATTCAAGAATCTACGTCACGTCTTCTCCATTCAGAACGAAAACCCAAACAACTAAATTACAGACACTGACAGATCGAAGGAAAGAGAGCAGGATCGATATACCAAAGAACCTGTGACACACAAACATCTAAGCCGAATCTTCATGTTTGCAACTGAACCACTGAAAGGGCTGCATCCCCCTCTTGTATGAAGTCAGTCTAGCTATTACCAAAGATAGTACAAGACAAGATGGGCCACTCAGCCTAAAAAGTGTCCGCAGGAAGTATGCTCTTTGCTTCAGATGGCGCTGCAGTCTGTTTTGAAGCTCTCTTTCGTTTTTCCAGAAGAAGAATAGGAATAGCACCTCCTTGCGTGCGCAGATCGACTGCTGTTCATCAGCAGTTCGGGTATGTTCAGTGCGGAGTTTTAGGTTTTTTAAATTTTAATGACCTCTCGCCCTTCATTCTAAAGTCAAATTAAACGAAGAAAACCATCTCCTTTTCCTCCGGAAGAGGTTTTTTTGTCAGCGTAACCATTTTAAAAAAACGTTCTTTCGAAATTTATCCCAAAACTTGCTAGTTTCACTTTGATTTTTTAAAACTCAAGTAGGGTAACTCTGTTCGCAAAGAGTGCGCTTTTGTGAAGAGGGCGCCACCAAATTTTGAGGACACTTTTTTAATTGGCTCAAAGAGAGAAGTGGCCCATCTTGTTATGTACTATCTTTGCTAGTACCACACCCACCCACTGCAGAAAGTAAATCAGATAAGATAACATTTTATTGATCTCCATAAAGAGAAAATCGGTGCAGCCTGGGAAATACATACACGCACATGAAAAAGTCAGCACACTCACACACACATGCATGCATACACACACTCTCACTCACACTCACAGACACAAACACAGACCCAAACACACACATGCATACACACACTCACACTCATAACATACTTACAAACACAGACTCACACACACATGCATACACACACTCTCACCCACACACACAGACACATACACAGACGCACACTCACGAAAATACCCATATTTGGCTTTCAGTGCCCTGTGCAACGGAACCCTTCATTCGTTTCTTTCTTCACTCAACTAACCTTCATTTTTGAAATTTTCATCCAGTCCACTTTTTCTGGGTCGACATTGGCGAGCAATTCTTCGGGAGGGATGCTCCTAAGTGAAAAGACAAAAAAGGAGTAAAGACAGTTCGTCTTAATAAGAGTTTAACGTCACTTGCAACAAAGATATGTCATATAAGTGACAAAAATTAGGGGTGTTACAACACAGAAACACACACACAAAAAAAAGAGGAGAGCTAAGGATGACAGTGTATGATGGGAAATAAGAAGCAAGCCACATCAGATCAAAGACACCTCGATTCAACAGACTTTCTGTTATATTTTAGATTGCATACAACACAAAAGAAAAATTAAAACAACAGAGAAAAGAAAGAGGAGAGACAAAAGACGATAGATGTATGATGAGAAAGAAGTAGCAAACCCCACCAGCTCAATAAAGCTCGGATCCAATAGACTTTCAGTTAAATTTGATATTACATACAGCACAAGAGAAAAAAACATACAAATATAATTTAACACTTTGCGGTCACTTGGCGTAAAAACATGCTGGTGAAAATCATCTGTTCCGGTCACCTGGAATAGCTCACGCCCAATAAGTCTGTTGCAGTCGCTCTCCTGGCTGGGTGACCAGATGGGGTACTTTGTACTGTTGGCTGTGTGACTGCAAAGTGTTAATATTATCAAATCTAAATTTTAAAAAAGAACTATCATTGAACTTGTCCAAGACGACGACCCTTTGTTGAGGAGAAAAGTGGTCCCCTTAGACAGCTGGTCCTCTAGGACAATGTCATTATTAGAGAGGGAAAAAAAACCCACAAGAGGGAGAAGTGGAAAGTGGTCATTTTTACAGGTGATTGTCTTGTTTAGTTTTCGTAAGGTTTTATGGCGCTCATAACTTCATAAGGTCATATGTGAGCCGTGCTGACAAAATGAGTTCTTCTTGCAATCCACAAATGGAGATAGTGGTAAAAAAATTAACACTAGTGTCAAATTTGAATATTTTCTATTGATGACATATTCTTTAACTAAAACCTGTCTTTTATTATTGCATTCTCAAAAATTGTAAATACTTCAACTGTAAGCGTGATGTATCTATTTCCTGAAGACTTGAATCTGAGAAGTCACTCATTTTGTCAGCACGCTTCACATCTGAGCGCCAAGGGGTGGATGTCAGCAGAGAAGTCCAGACGGGGAATCAGGCTTTCTCTGCTCACCTCTCTAGCCTCAACAGCACAAAGTCTGCTTCGACAATCAAGGCACCCCAGAAAAAGCAGGTCACAACATACAAAAGAAGTAGAGGAAAAAATGATGATAGTAACGATGGGGAAAGAAGAAGGAGCAATCCCTCTAAGTTGTTCCGGCACAGTATGAGCTGGACATTTATAAATCAGCCCACTTACAATTCTGTGCATAAGAAAATGTTCATATCCCCCCTTGGGGAATTCATTGTCTTGGACATGTGATAGTCGGAGCAGGTTTTGTCTGTATTTCTCACACTTTATTAAGGCAGCAATATCTCTTTTACTAGAAGACAAGCAACGCAATAAAAGATTTAAAAACTACTTCTATCTCACATACTTTTTCACTCTCAGCTCTTCCTCTATTTCTTCAATTCTTCTGCTGTGTTCATCCACCATTGCTCTGAAAAACAGTCAAACAAATCATAGTTAACTATTCAGGATATAGGGAAAAAGTAAAACAACCAATAAACAGCACCCCCAACCCAAACAAACACATTTACAACAACCCCCCCCCCCCCTTCAATACAGATACAGGTATAACACGTTCACCTCTCACCTCCTCATAAAGAGGTAAAACACATCCCCCCGGCAAAGACGTATAACATATTTCATAGTAGGCATATTGTAGTATGCCTTTTAAAGTTTGGGATAAATAAAATTGAAATGAAAAATGTGTACGAATAATAAATTTCTGTTTCTTCCTTAACAAAAGTGCCCCAAAACAGTGCGTCTTCCTGTGTTGTTAAATAACAAGAATGCACCTCCTCAAAGAGCTCATCATCATCATCCAATGCCGGATCTGCAACAGACATCGGAGTATCATGGTTCTCCATTCATTCCCTTGCTCAGATGCTGTTTTCCTGATCTTTCCCCGTTACCCAAAGAAAAAATGAAATGATATGGGTTTAACGCTCCTATCAACACTATTAGGTTATTTAGAGGCGGGGTCTCCTATTTTAACGTCCGTCTCTGAAAGGACCGAGCCGAGTGGGAAATTCGTGTAAAGTGCTTTTCCCAAGGACACAACGTCGGACAGAGCTGAGGCTCGAACCCATGAACCCGCAATATCACGATTTACGAATCCGTAGCCTAACCACTAGGCTACCGACACAACAGTTACCCAAAGAGTTCAAGACAGAAGAAAAACAACCAAACTCACTGTCTATCCTCACACTTGTCCCTCAGCTCTGTGATGGACGAGTGCAACTCCATCCTTGCCTCACCCTCCTTGAGCAGCCCCTCGTTCTTCAACTCCGTCAGTCTTTCCTCCTGCTCCTGCAGTTGCTCCTGGAGAGGGGTCACCGTGTCTTGTACCTCCTCTTTCTTCTTCACCTCAGCCTCCAGTCTGAAGGAAATTTTTGTTTTTGAGAAGAAAGATATATATACATTGACACTTGCTGACAATCTCTTAGAGCAGGTGAAGAATGATACAACTACTACTATTACTAATTCTACCACTACCACCACTACTACTAGTAAAAATAATAGTAATAAGTTTCTCTCTCCCTCTCTCTGAAAGTCAGAAACATCTGTTTAGCAATTTTTAGCTTCATTAAGACTTTTACTGCACTTGCATAACAATTAGGTTATATAAGTGCCGAAGATTAGAGGAGTTACCAAAGAGAAAAATACAAAGAGAAGAAGGACGAGAGATAAGGACAACAGATGTTTGATAGGAAAGCAGGAGCAAACCACATTAGAGAGCCGTTAACTACCCACACACACAAAAGCAAAACACACAAAATAATATACACATTAAAACCACTCACTTCATCAACAAAGGTCTCAACAACTGCTCCAGAGTATCCTCCAGCACAGCTTTCTTCAAGACTTCTCTTGACCTCTTTTTGACTGACAGAGAAAGAAAAAAGAATTGACTGGAAAGAAATAAAAACTTCAGACACTTTATAGAAGGAAAGACAAAATTTAAAAAAACCCAACATCCAAAGTATGTAGTTTACTAAATTCAATGTTTGACTAATCAAAGAGTGTGATTAACAACACAAATATACATGACCCCCAGGGTAACAAGCTATATAGGTAGGAGGAAGGGGTAGGGGGTAGGCTAGAGGATGGAGTGGGATGGATCAAAGTTACCATGTACCACAACACAAATCAGCTGTTCTGTGCTTTGACCTTGAAAATGGAGGACACAATCACCAAAACACAACTCAGATTATCCCAGCAGACCTGACAGCATTCTGAAACATTCTCAACTTCCTGGGAAGCATATGGTATAAGCTGCCATTTTTTATAGGTGCTAAATCACTATCATACTGACAATCAACAAATAAAAAATTAGTAAATGTTATAGCCAAGGAGAGATCCTGCTGACAACATGACATAAACTCCCACATAAACGAAAGCGAGATGGAAAAGGTCTCTAAAGACTCGCCATTGTCGAGTCGGTAAAAAAAAATTGGGGGGAAAGAGCTGTTGGCTGTTGGCTTGACTCTTGCAAAGCAAGAAAAAAATAAGAATCAGGGGAGCTGTAATCAGATTAAGATAAAATTGAAAAAAAAAAAAAAATCGTGACGATTTCCCCCAAACTCGTAACGATGGGCAGCCCTGTATTTAAAGCTGGGGTTGTATCTGGATAGATAGGACAAAGTAAGTACAGTCAAACACGTACTTTTTCAAAACCCAATCATGTTTTAGTTTTAGTAAGCATTTTACGGCATTTGCAAAACAGTGCACTCATATAAGTGCCGAAGATTAGAGGTGTTACAGGAGAGTAACAAACACAAAAAAGAAGGAGAGATCAGGACGATAGGATAGATGTTTGATAGAAAAAAAGGAGCAAACCACACCGGAGCACCCGCCAACCACCCACCCCCTGAAGTGGAAGAGGCTGAACTGTCCTCTCAAATTCCTAACTGCTGAATCCGCAACAGTCCTGGGAAATTCGTGACAGTCGGCAAGTCTGCAACCTATAGTACTACCAGATAAATATACACAAAAACCAAAAACCACAACCGAAACAAAACCAAACCAAACAAAAACCCCTCACATGACACATGGTCTCTGACAGGATTGATCCTCTGTTCCTGGGACATTCTCTTGAGAGTAACATCTTCGTTGACCGGAGGGTACTACAAAGAAAGGAAAACAACACATGTGAAAAATGATACACAGACATAATTTGGTCGCTTTTAAGGACAAGCCCGCTAACCCAGATTTTGGGGGTTCCCAGAAATCTTGACCTACACCAAAAGTGGGCATTGCCCTACCTTCTATAGGAGAAGTTTGGTTTCATTGATGTGTATTTTTGTTTGGTTATAGAGAAAACTCTCCTTGTCTTTAAACAGAACAAGGGGCAAAAACTTTACCTTCGATTTTCTCAAAACAGCGTTTTTCGGGATAGCCCCCTGGGCTTAAAAGCGACCATTTGTCCTCTTTCATAAAGCAAAAGTTACTATCAGTTCCCCAGTGCCCAGATTCTACAGAACAGTGACTGTGGGTCCGCTGTGAGTGCAAGCATATATTATGTGTTTGTGTGTGTGTAAAGATAAACAGTGACTGTGGGTCCGCTTGTGAGTGCAAGTATATATGTATGTGTGTGTGTGTGTGTGTATGTATGTGTGTGTGTGTGTGTGTGTGTGTGTGTGTGTGTGTGTGTGTGTGTGTGTATGTATGTGTGTGTGTGTGTGTGTGTGTGTGTGTGTGTGTGTGTGTGTGTGTGTGTGTATGTATGTGTGTGTGTGTGTGTGTGTGTGTGTGTGTGTGTGTGTGTGTGAGAGTGTGAGTGCGCGCACGCCTGTTTGCCTGATGAAGCAGCAAACCAATGTGCCACAGTGTGGACAATAAAGATTGATCTTCTCTTGTCCTTTCTTATCTTACACAGCAAAATGAAGACAAAAGAATAAAGTACAGTGGCAGATGAATAAAACTACAATGAACAAGTCTAGCATAAAAAAAGAGTCAGTTTTCCGGGAAGACAATACCATACCAACGACTGATAGTAGTCTGTAACTGGAGCACCACTAAATATCAACGGTATATTATTTCGGATGGGCATAGAAGGTGTTTCTGTGAAAAGAGTGAAATGGTATAGGTTTAACACCCCTATCAATAGGTTATTCAAGAGGCGCGACCTCTAAGTTTAACATCCATTTCCGAAAGGACCGAGCCAATTGGGAAATTTGTGTAAAGTACCTTTACCAAGGACACAATGTCAGACCCAGCTAAGGCTCGAACCCCCGAACCCGCAATCTCACGATTATGAGCCCGGTAGCCTAACCACTAGGCCATCAACATCCCTAAGGTGATACTGTTTGTAACTGTAATTGTTTCACACCACTGTTGACACAAGCCAGATAATTAACTTCCCCAAACGGGAATCAAACTCACTTCGACACGCAACGCTGGAAAGCCAAATACTATAGCATAAATGTCAGTGAGTAGATAACGTCGGTGTGCTTCCATATCTGTCTCCCCCGCTCAATATCCGTCGAAAGACGCAGGGTGCTATTGTCAGCTACGAGGCTCGAAAGGCAAAAAAGTGGCTTTCCATGAAGTTTTTGTTTTTTGGATCAATTGAAAGTTTGATGTCTTCTGCTTCATTTAAGATAAAAATAAATGACTATAATCAACAATAACTTTCAAATCTCTATCTCAATTCTAAGACCCCCCATTGCTATGGAAACATGTTGCTCAACTTCGGAGGCCATTTTCTCCTTTTCGTGTTTCCTCACCTCGCACAATTAAAAGTTCTGTATTTTCGTCAAATAAGGTCATTTACTTTATTCTTGTTTTAAATTGTAGGGAAAAGGTGATAGTTTTTAAAAATAATGGTAACTCAGTTTTGAAATTTCCTTCATATGACTGATATTGACTGGCAGGGACACATAAGTAAATCAGCTAAAGGAAAACTGCTTCGAGATAGAGCTTAATATTTCCTAGAGACTTACAGAAACATCAGTCCTGAAGTAGGGAGCTCTGAAGGGACCAATACTCGAACCTTTCGCCAACTTTCTCTTCGGGTCGTCGGTGGACATCTCCTCCTCCAGCTCCGCCTGCCAACAAAGACAGCAGACAGCGTGCATGAAAAGAAAATCACAGAACAAAAGAAATTAAAAACTTTTGACTGATCCTCATGAAGGTGTTCGTCTTTTCTGATATTGATAAGCGCAGACTGAGATATCGAGCATCTCACAAGCGCTTACGACATTTTTGGAAGTTTGGAGAAAATTATTTTGAAAAAATTAAAGTGCCTAAATAAAAATAAAGATTCGGGCACTCACTATTTTTAGAAATTAAAAGCGAGGAAGGAAATGACAAAACAGAACAAAACTGTGTTGTAAGATGTCCCTTGACGCCTTTATTTGAATAATGGCTTGAATAACACAGTGAAAGATCTTGTCAGTTTGTTAGTGTTTGAGCGCTTAACCAGCTGCTTGCACTGTATGCTTCCCGGGAAGCTGAGAATGTTTCTGAGTGTTCTATGGTCTGCTGGGGTAATAATATAGTGTAAAGCGCATAGAGCTTGCTTTCGAGTGGGGTCATGCGCTATATAAATGCTATTTATTATTATTGATTTGGAAACCCTGAGGACTTGGGAGATTGTGTAATGACAACGACGATATCCTCACTGGGCTAGCAGAATGGCATAATTTAGAGCTGTGCAAAAATGCAACTAGCCCTTTATCTTATGTGGTGGTACAAAAAAATGCGCTGGCAGTCACAAAACAAACACGCATAGCAAGTTTTATCATTATAAATGATAAACGGTCCACTTAAACAGTTTTTCCCATCCATCTCAAAAGTAGCAAAAACGAGTGGTGTGCCATTTTGCTAGTGCAGTGATGATAATAATATGTTAGTCTTGCAATCAGAAGGACAAAAAACGAATTGAGGGATTATAATTTTGTGTGGCAAGGCAGAAGGCGGAAGAAAAAGAGACAGACCACCTACAACAGTGCCTACCAGCCTGGGTGATATCTTCCACTAGTGGATAGTTTGGTTATTTTAACAGGCGGAGGAGATCACCCATGTAGTGACAGGTCTTATTCAATGGCCCCACTTGGAAATACATGTAGGTGGGTGATATGAAAACTGTAGCCTCTTAAATGTGGTACAAGTGGGCACTGGCCATAAAAGAAGGTTGACATGCACTGACCTACATCATAAATATTCAACACCTCTGAGGTCAGCAGCCAATAAAGGCAACAGGAGGTCGGAGAGCTCAGCAGAGACAGGGAAAGATGGCGAACTGTGGTGGCGTTATGTGGAGCTAAAATTGTCAACAGAGGAGAAAGAGACGATGATAGAATGGACGTTTTACAATTGATGCATCTGCACCATCTTTCTTTGTGTTTAAGTCGAATATCTAAAATCTACATAGGACACAAAATGGATGCTTCCGAGGAGGGGGTGTTCCAGTTTAGAAAAGGGAGAAAGATGGCAGAATGGGGAGAAGAGGAGGGGCAAGGGGGGGGGGGCAGAATGAAAAAGAATAGAGCTCCCCTGAAATAAAACCCAACCTAACCCAAATCAAATGTTTAGACCAATGACATTAACATTATCCTTGATTGCTGTAAGAATCACAAGGATGAACGATGCAAACTTGCAAAATTACCTGTTTCTGCCTGTTTTGCTGCAAGGCGCCCGATATAGTTTCAATATGGTCTTCTAGAATTCCCTGCAGAGCCCGGTTCAAAGCCAGCACCTTCTCTGGCCCACTTATCTCAGCAGCCACATTTGGCTCCGACGGAAGAGGAATACTTGGCCGAGGTCCCACATCTCCACTCTCCTCATCCTGAAGACATATGTGGGAAATAGAAAGAAAACATGAGAAAAGGCGACAATATTCTCACACACACACATACACAAACACACACATACACTCACGACCACATTACACGCACACACATGCACGCTACACACATGCCTACTTGCTTTTCACACGTGCATGCTCACACATCGTTATGAAATGAGCACACACAAATACATAATAAAATAATATACACAATGCAATTCGCGAGTTAACAAAATACATATAAATGGATACATTATAGTCATTTACATAACATTGTACTAAGCATGAATCTACAGACAGAAAAATGATTTAATTAAATTTGTCTTTAAAGATGTTTTAAATTTAGACTCAGATGTTGTATGTTGTAATACTGAATATGGAACACATCGTCAAGGTAGTCAAATTATTGACAGCATGTATGTGTTCAAAGGTGATATTCACACCAGATCTCACATTGCATGACTCAGAATAATATTTTACCCCCCCCCCCCCCCCCCCTTTAGCTACTCAATTAAATGATAAAGGAAAAAAAAAGACAATCAAATTAGCTGAGAGACAAACATCTTCCTCTTATTTCAAAGCTGTTGAATTTCTCGAAATGAACAAATATAAAATATAGAAATTGAATGTTTCAGGATCCTCAATGTAGCAAAACTAATGCTATACATACATTCATGTAAGTCTCTGCTATTTTCCAACATATACTTATTTATAACAAATTTTTTAAAAAGTCCCACCATTAAAATTTCACACTTTTAATTTTAGTCTTTTCGAGATTGTCTAAAAAAATAATCTTTCTCTTTTTACCTGCTTAAGTCAGGCAGGTAAGGACACAGAATTAAAAAAATTAAACAACAAAAATCTTTTCTCTTCAATGATCAAAGTTGGCCCTGTATTACTCAGAGACAAAAGAAATCTTTAAAAACAAAACAAAACAAGTTGATTTTTCTATTACTTAACTTTGTCAAGGATGATTCAAAGCTGTAACTTTGATGATATAAAAAAAGTCTATAAAATTTACAGGAATCTGGCAAAGTCTTACCCCTTCAGCAATATTTGCCGCGACAGAACTTGATTCAGCAAAGCTGGGTGATGTTGACCTGTCACCTGTAGGAAACAAAAATACAACATGACATGGTATCCACATATCTGCTAGAAAGGAAACATGGCCCACTGTATTGATTTGTATACTTGGGACCGTACAATCTATTCGAACAAAGAAAGACTCGAAACCAAAAAAAAAAAGGGGCAGTTTTCTACTTTTAACAGTAGTTTTTGGGCTCAAAAGCAAACCAAAGTAACCAAAGTAAGGAAACACACACAGGTTAAAAGGAAAATTAAGAACAGTACAGCACTTTTTATCTAGTTACTCATTGTTGTTCAATATTTTGGTTCAGTTTCCCCTTCTTTATTGTTCCTCCATACCAGAAATTTTCTCCCAAATACTCATAGAGTAAAATTACCGGTTCGGTCAAAATAAGGACGAAAACAGGCACGTCGACTTTAAAGCTTTATATCTCCTATCTGCCTTGCCCTAGAAACAAACCGAAACCAGCTACAGGAAGTCCTGTGATTGGATGACCCCAGGAATGACCTGTTTCAGCTTGTTCTCATATTTCAGGCCCTTACTGGGTGCAAAAGTGACGCTCGATTTATTTACAAGTTCGGACACATTTTTTGGTTTTCTCATGGATTCGGGCAGTATTTTGACATTCGGTCATTTTCAATCATCATCACATTTGTTTGTTTGCAAGCTTAATAACATGATTTTTAATGCTTGTTATCAACACTTGGACACAATGATAGTTTGTCTAAAGTGGTTTTCACCATAATATAGCTATTTAAATGAGTATGTATCTGACCCACTCTACTACGTGGTATCTGACTCTACTACACTGGCATCTGGCTCACTCAACTACACTGGTATCTGACTCTGCTACTCTGATATCCGACTGTATTTAGTATTACACGATGGTATCTGACTTTACTACCCTGGTATCTGACTGAGCTAATATGCTGTATCTGACTCTACTATTATTTAAATTATGCACAAATTCTTTATTCTTTGTTATATAACCATTGGCTCTATATTATCTTATGTGCCCGAAGGATGAGAAACTACGGATTTTATGTTACAATCCGGGCACCCCCCGTTTGGGCAAAAACGGCGAGACTAAACGGCAAATTCTCTTTCATCCTTGACAGGGCCTCATATGCAAATAACTCTCCAGCCTTCAGAGTCTACCAAAACGTAGAATCTAGGTCACAGGCTCCTTCATCCACGACCAATGTTAACTCTTCCGGGGAAAGAGCTTCACGCTGTTTTGCTCAGTTGATGAAGAAAAAGCTGTCTTAAGGACTATTTTTAGCAAAATATCGCCGTAACTGTTCTTTCAACGAAAGCAAGGGAGGTTGCTTTAGGTTCGTGTGCCACTCTTTTGGGGCTAGATTTAAAGACAAAGTTTTAAACGATCTTTTTGTACTCCAGTGCCCGACAGCAAAAAAAAAACGTGCTGCCCGAACCGGTACGATTACTCTAATACACACACGACAACCATAAAGCTTTTTAATTCAAGCACATATTTTCATAAAGTAAAAGGCACTTTGCTCTTGGAATATTAATCTGGATACCAGTGTTGTTTATAGGCTGAATAAAGGCCGAGTACCTATAAAACTGTAGCATTAATTACAATGATGTGGCATGTAAAAAGAAATTCTTCAACCCTTCTCAAGCCAGCTCTTTTTCTTGTTAAATTATTCACAGTGGCTACGTTCACGGCGCCATGAATGTAGTTTCGCTACGTTCACGGCACCTTGAATCATCCACCATTGGCACAGAGGCACGACAGAAATGCTATGGTCAATAAAAGTGAATGAGGAAACAGCACAGGAATACTCGTGAAAAAGATATAGATCTAGTCTGCAGTGGACTGAACGCAACAGAGTTTAAGGAGGTTAAGGCAGGCACAGCAAAACAGCCTCAGTCGACAAGGCCTCGCTCGCTCAGCGCGCGGAACACGACTTTGATCCTCTTCCTGTGTGCGGACGCGGCAACGCTTGACAAATTGAAAATAAAAGTCGTTCGAAGAAACAAGGGAGAATGAAAGAAGACCAAGGCGGGAAGAGGGGTGGGAGGGGGTGAAGAAAAGAAAAGTAGCAAAAGGGACAAAGGTAGGGGGTGAAGTGGACAAGATCATTCTTAAATTGCTATTGATTGCAAACATTCTGTTCTGGGCGCCGTGGTGAACGGAGCCACTGCGTAAATATAACTAAATCTAGATTCTAGATCTAGCAGTGAATTATAGGGTAGAACAAGTGGAACTTCTGTCAAACTCATTATAACCAACCTGTATGCTCAGAAGCATCATTTTCAAGATCGATTAGTAGCTGTTCTTCATCTTCATCTGAATAGTCTTCTTCGTCCCAGGCTTCGTCAAACGTTTGGAGAGCGACTTGAAGTTTCTCCTCATCTTCTTGAAGTGCATTTCTTTCACTAAATGAATCAAATGACTTGGACATGCTTGCATGCTAGCTATAAGCAGGTAGTCTAAGTCAGTTCGTAGAGTCCTTACAGAAACTCGTCAATGAGAAACTAAGCTTCGTTGACCATTTTAAAGTTGGCAAAGAAAATTTATAAATCGTTTCGTTTCTCACTGGGTACTGTTTTTTTCTGCGGGAGTTACTGTTCTTCGTGACCAATGTCCGGATGTTTACGCCAGTTACCGTACAACAAGATCTGTCTGCTAGATTTCGGGATGTGCATGTTGCGATGAGTAAGTGTTTAGATTGATCTCTTTTTTCCCCTTCATTTTACCAAATGCAGCCTTTAGCTGTCATACTAACGGCAGATTTTACTGTACCATTTATTCTGTCGGTAGCGTATGCGTTTAGATCTCTAGATGAAAACAAAAGTGTCTAGATCTATCTTCTAAAGTTCTTACCTGCTCTCTTCCTTTTGTGACAGTAAAAAACAACAATGATGATGGTGGTGACTAAAATGATGTCAATGATGAAAGAAAAATTTAGCCTAAATCGAAATCTTGTCCACACTTTGACTCAAGTTCAGACTCAATGGTAGTGATTTTCTTGATTGTATACCATACTTAATTCATGTTCTTTGTTTAGAGCCAGTCTTGATTAACCTAATTTTCAAGTTTAACGAAAGAAAATTATTTAGAGATCTAGATCTAGATCTAGATCTAGATTATAGATTTAGAAATCTTGATTCTAGTCACTAAACTGCTCTAACTCTCGCCTAGATCTAGAAGGCTTCTTCATCATCATAGTCATCATCCCAATAAAAGCAGAGTTACAAAGATTTGGATAGGCCTAGGTAATCAACAAGAATTTTCGGTGATAGAATTGCTCAATGTTTCACGATTCACTGCGTATATAGGGCTTCCTTAGGAATATAATTTGGCTAATTTTCACAAAAAAGAGGAAAAAAACTAAATGAGCGAGCCTTTGCTTATAAGTGAAATTACAAGATTAAACAGTGTTTGAAGGAGCATAAGAAGGAAGATGGGACTGAATATATTTGAGGCTCGGGAAAGAATGAACAATACTAGATCTACTCTACGTAGTATTAGGGCCAATGGATGTTTTATTATTATTATATTATCACCATTAACATGATCATCATTATTAGTTACTATTGATTATTATTATTATTATCATTATTATTATTATTATTATTATTATTATTATTATTATGATTATTGGAATATATTGTGGGAGCTCTCGTGGCCTAGAGGTTAAGGCCTCTCATTCAAAAGTCCCGGGTTTGAATCCGGGTAGCAACCAAAAAATTTTCTTCTCTAAAATTGTCTCCTTTCTCCTCCTTTCTCCTCCTTTCCTGCTCTGTAGCAATGTTCTGTTGTCTGCTTTCGTCTCCTCTTTCTGCCCCCATCCCCTCACCTCCTTTGCCCCCTCCTCTGGGCTCCTGACTCTTTCTGCAGCCTTATCTACTGCTACTCCTTGGCTCCTTTTTACTGCTGTCTTTCAGCCTCACCCCTGATCTTCTGGTAGGAAAGGTCTACCCATAGCCTTCTCGGACAAGGGCGAAAAATCTCAGAGGGCCTGTGTGCAAGTTGCGCACGTTAAAGATCCCTTGATGGTCTAAAATCGATAAGAGTAGGCTTCAGTCGCCACCCGGGAAAATATTCAAAATTTCCACCAACTGAAAATATTAGATGTGTTCCGTGTGCATGACCTATGCAGTTGCGAGCACCGTAAAACACTTACCCCCCCCTCCCCAAGAAAAGAATATGTTGTTAATATTATCATTGTTATTTGAAATTTTTGTAAGCTTACACCTCAGTGTTTTTTTATAGGCCTATCTGAAATAGGATGTCTTCTGTATTAGTTATTTATAAATCAATCAGATTAATCAATAATAAGAGAAAAACTGGGTATGGCTTATGATAAATAATGAATAATGAATGGGCTTACATATTTCAGTATTTCTTGTTTAAATTGCTGGTGTTGTATGACTTGAACCTAGTCCTGACAGGCAAGGTCAAAGCACTCATCTCCAAAATGATTTAAATTGTTGCAATTGGGGTGTCAGTTAATCATTTACAATTTATGATAGCACGACTAGTCAATAAATTTCTTTGCGTTTTTGTATTTTATTTCAGTTGTACTATTTGCTACATTTTTAAAAAAATGGTTACTATATAATGTATATATTTATATACATATATATATACATGTTGCTTTTTGTTGAAAAAAAAAATTACGATACTGTGATCTGTGTCTAAGAACTAATTGCGTAACAACCTGGTCGGTTTAAAATCCCACCTCTACAATTAAAACTGAATTTTTAAAACCTGTTATTCGCATGACTTAGAACCCGTTTTGAGTTACTTTTTAAAATGCCATGCTTTACGATACTCTGCGCGTGTAAAGAGGTCCCTTTCAAGGCTTTCCCAGTCCATAAACTTTAACATTGTGTCGATGGCCTAGTGGTTAGGCTTTTGAACTTGCAACTGTAAGGTTGTGGGTTCAAATCTCGTCAGGGACCCGATGTTGTGTCCTTGGAAAAGTGTGGGCACTTTCATCAATGGGTCAAATATTTCCTCATAGAATAAACAAAGGAAGTTATTCCGTATCACCTATGGTGTGTCCCTCAATATCTGAAAAAAAAACCCCACGTCTTTTTTGCCCCTCACAATATTTATCCAGTTTTGGTTTCGTCGTTGTAATCCAAAGATGACCAGAAATGGGAGATGTTAACCCAGACGTGGGAACCACCTCAAAAGCTGACACCCAGGAGGAGACCAGGTTTGAGAATGAAGCCAAGGACGGTGATCTGTCGGAGTTTGGAAAGGCAGGATCCACGTCTTCTCTGCTAGATGCAGTGTCAGTGTACGACATTTTCGTATCTTACTCGAGTGATAGCTCTGACGTTCCTCGAGAGTTTGAGACGGTTCTTAGACAAAATCACCCAGACCTGACGGTATACTGTGATGGTGATGATTCCAAGACAGGTAAACAAATTTTTTACATTTGTAGATTTAAAATGGCAGTGAACCTTAAAAAAAAGAAAGCTAGAGAGATAAACGTATTCATTATTCCCTCCCACACTATACAATACTTATGTTCTTTTCAGATTGCAACAGTGCTGAACCTGAAAAGTAAGTGTCTTGAGATATATCCGATGGACCTAAGTGATTGTCTTGAAATTTTTTAAATTGTCTTTTTTATGTTATCCTTTTTCCACTGAAGGCATTGAAGGCATGTCTTACTATTGGCTTTGTTTTTCTAGCAATTGACGC
>NW_004797428.1:837863-846688 GCF_000002075.1 Aplysia californica | reverse complement strand
TGGGGGTAGTAGTAGTAGTAGTATAAGGTTTTACGGCGCTCGCAACTGCTAAGGTCATATGAGCGCGCGAAACACAAGTTGTTCACCTCTGCGAAAGTTCACTTCACGGCTGGTAACTAATTTACTTTAAAATGCTAAAAAGTTAAAATATTCAAATTCGGTGTAAATAGGTGGGGGTGGGAGGGGGGAGAGAGGCTCGAACTGTAAAGCTGACAGCTGTGTGTGGCCTTCTATTTATGCAAGGTACCTTATCAGTCACACATAGACAATGTTTTGTTTTTTAAAAGCTACTCCAAAAGTAATTTCTGTTTAAAGTTGCATGATGAAAATCATTGCCTTAATATTGGTCATTAGGTATATGTATTGAGGTTTTAAAAGATATTAAATAGATTGTGAAATTTCACAAAAAATTTCTGCAGGCAGTTCAGGGCTTCAAGAGACCTACATTGCAGCAGATAAGACCCACTGTATGGTAGCGTTTCTCTCCCCTGGCTACATTCAGTCTTCACAGTGCAATGAAGAGTTCAACATTGTCCTGGCGAGACATTATGCTCAAGTGAGTGAGATTGTGAGGGCTAATTTGTTCTTTTGGAAAAAAATTATTTTTGTTTATTCATTTTTTAAATGTAAGTGTTTTTACGCTTTTATCAACCAAATTCCAATCATTTTTGGAGGCAGGTTTCTGACCCTGCCTGCCTTCAGGGCCAACCCTGGCTGAGAGGGATACAACATCCCAGCAGAAAGACCAAAATACTCAAGTGGATGGCCCTGGTCTGAACCCTAAACTGGGCGTTCTTAAACTCGGGTCGTTTTATGGAGTTCTCAAAGCTCTCAACCCCTTTGGCTCAGTCTAATTGGAGACAGATGTTAATTTCGGAGGTCCCACCTCTTCATTATCCTAAGAGTGTTGATAAGGGTGTTAAATTTATAATATACGTACCTTTTTTTACTAACAAAAAAGAATAAAAAATGGCTCTATCACTGCTTAAAATTTTTTTTCAGTAGGTCATCATCTCCGCATTACGTGAGCCTCTTTATATGACTGGCCCTTTAGTTTGTATGTTCAGGCCTCTGTTCTCCTTCTTTCTATCCACACTTTTGTTTCGTTTGTGTGTTCGGGATTCTGTGCGGGTGGTTGGAGAGTGCCAATGGTAGGTCCTACTTCTTTACTATCCCTCTGTTATTTCTGTCTGTCTGTCTTATTGTTTTCCAGCGCTAAATGACCATTATTGTGTCGATGTGCTTCTCTTTACTTTTAGTAGAGTTTTTACGGTGCTCACAACTGCACAAGGTCATGTGAGCGCCATGTGCTTCTCTTTACTCAAACAAACATGTCTTACCTTTTTCCCAGCACTAAATGACCATTATTGTACCGATGTGCTTCTCTTTACTGAAATCTCACTTTTTCCCAGCACTAAATGACCCTTACTGTATCGATGTGCTTCTCTTTACTCAAATCTCACTTTTTTCCAGCACTGAATGACCATTATTGTATACATTGATGTGCTTCTCTTTACTCAAACAAACAGGACTCTGTTCTCCTCATTCCTGTTCACACCAATGCCTTAGAGACGGTGCCCCGGAGATTCACAAGCATTCCGTGCATTGACATGGGCAGCGGCACGGGGGAGATAGCTCTGCTGGCAGAGAAGTTGGCGGATATGGTGATGAGAATGAAATTGCGTCAGAGTGTAAGTATCTCTGCGATCCTAGAGTTATGGACCCTTGAGGTATTCGTGGTATGACTAGTGATTACATCATCATCCTCATCGTAGGTGGTATTATTATTATTGTTATTACTATCATTATCATCGGCATCATCATCATCATCATTATCATCATCATCATCATCATCAGAGCTTCCCCATTGGTTGTGGCTGTCTTAGTTGAGAACGGTACTCCCCATCATGAAGGGGACAGCTTGCCACTTTGTGTACCAAAAGTCACTGCAAAGAGGCACCTCTACTCGCCAATCAGGGAAAAGACATCAAGAAGATCTGTCCTTTGGCAACAAGCCCATCAATCACTGCTGTTGTTTATATTCTTCATAGACAACCTGGCAGAATCCCTCCCAAACCCTGACTCACAACAACTAACCTCCACCAAGCTGATCTACTCAATGTTCGCTGATGACTGCACAATACTGGCCAGTCACGCAAAGAGAGAAAAAGCAAATGAAGCGACTCAGTTGATTGTGGACATGGTTGTGAAATGGAGCAATGACTGGAAAATTACCTTGAAAGCAACCAAGAGTGAAGTGTGCTTCTTCTCAACATGGGTGAAGGAGGCAACGTGGCAACCAATAATTCAGATTGAAGGGAAAAAGATACCATTCAACCCCACTCCACGTCTGCTGGGCGTCTACCTGGATAGACAGCTGACCTTCAACAAGCACATTGAGGAGGTGTCCAAAAGTGCAAACTCAAAAATGAAGGTTATCGGTGCTGTCAGCAACTCAAAATGGGGCTGGGGTAAGGAGTCGCTTAAGAAAGTATATCAGATGTTTGTGAAAAGCAAGATGGATTATGCTGCCCCAGCGTGGCAGCCTTGGCTGAGTGAGACCAGGGCAAAGGCCCTGGACAGAATACAAAACAAAGCCCTCCAACTTGTATCAGGTCAGCTGAAAACAACACCAACAGAAGCGCTGTGCTATGAGACCAGAACTGAGCACTACACCAACTATACAAAAAGAACATGCCTCAAGTCTGTAGAGATGGCTAAGAGATTACCAGACAACCATCCTAAAAAGAAAGCCCTTGATCAAGCAGTCAAGCCTAAAAACAGCAGGAAAAGTTGGTTTCGGATGGGCACCGATCTAGCAGACCACCTCCCCCCTGAAGCAGAGAATCGATGGCCGATCAATCTGGTGAGAGCTTGTCCATGGGAGACCCCTGGCGAAATCGAAATTTGGACAGAACTGAGAGGAGTGAAAGGAAAAGGTGATGATCCTGTAAAGGCACGTGAAGCAGCTGAGGATGTGATCAAAGGGGTTGGTGCGGATGTGACAATTTTCACCGATGGATCGGCTGTCGCAGGATACCGCGAAGGTGGAGCAGCAGCAGTGGTGATAATGAATGATGAACCACCATGAACAGAAAGTATTAAAACTAAAGGTGCATTCCTTACATCATCTTGTGATGAGGAATGCCAGGCAATGATGTCTGCTGCACAATGGATTGCTGACAATGGCCACAGTAGGACCAATGTGCTGATCTTGACTGACAGTCAGTCTCTCTGCAAGGGGCTGCTGGGCAACAGCACAGACATGAATGATTTGCGCAGCTAGTTCAGTGAAGCCAGAGCCACAATAAAAATCCAGTGGATTCCAAGCCTTTTTGGAATAGAAGGAAATGAGGCAGCAGACCAAGCTGCTCATGAAGCCAGAGAGATTGAAGGAGACAGACGACCAACAACATACAGAGGAGTCTTTCCAATGATCAAGAGGGAAATCAGAGACCCACCATGTAGAACTAAGTACCAGCACCTGGAAGATGTGTATTCTGGGTACTCCAGTAAGCAGGAACAAAAATCTATCACATGTCACTGGGACCAGGTTGAGCTAGCGAGACTGTGGTCGGACCATCATTGGAGTTTAAGATGGTATAAGAACTTTGTAAATGAAGAGCTCAGCCCATGTTGCTGAAGATGCGGCCATGAAAAGGAGGATGTCAAACATATGTTTGAATGTCCAGGAACAATGGCAATTTGAATGGAGTTATTTGGACGAGTGGAGGTGCCGCTAAGCATATTGACAATGGAACCGAAAAAGAGCCTCGCTCTCGCTTGAAGATTTCTTCGTGGAGTCCGTCAGGCCCATTAAGGAAACAAAAAAAAATCATTATCATCATCAACATCATCATCGTTGGTATTACCATCATCATCATCATCATCATCATCATCGTCGTCGTCGTCGTTGTCGTCGTCATCATCATCATCATCATCATCATCATCATCATCATCATCATCATCATCATCATTGTATAAAGAAGGTATTAAAACAGTTAAGACCTTGTTGTGTTTCCAGAAAATATATATTATACACAGCAATTCCTCTTTTTCTTGTTGTGCTTTTCTTGTTTCTTTTTTCGAGAAACATAACAATTTGCACAATGTCAATACATTTTTACGTAACCTAAAAATATCGGCACCAAAATCAGGACACAGGACCAAAAAAATAAAGTTTCTCAGTAAGTTTACTCAGTGTTAAAGGCCATTGACCCACATCACGCCATACAAAACACTCATTTGTTAAATAAAGTTTCCATAATGAAAAGGTACAGGCTGTGCTCAAGATATCTCTTATCATGGGTCAAACATTGCCATATTTCTGTCACTGGTGATGATGATGATGATGATGATGATGATGATGATGATGATGATGATGATGATGATGATGATGATAATGATCATGACGATGATCATGATGATTCTGAGAGACTTACTAAAACTATTTAAAAAACCTGTGGATTTTCTGGCAACAGCTCTGTAGTGCACTCATCTTCAAGCAAAAACTCCAAGAAAGGAGAGCGGCGGATTTCAAGAGGAGGTTCCGGTTGGAGGGAGGTCAAGTGGTCAGAAATTCCACGATGTCTGTGGAAGTGAAAAGTGGTAGGTGCTCTTCTTGTTATTGCCGCTGTTTTCATCTCACCTCTCACCAGACACCTGTCTTCATCTGTCATGTCACTTGTCACCTGTCTACATCTCTCTTGTCATCTGTCACCTGTCACCTGTCTACATCTCCCTTGTCACCTGTCACCTGTCTACATCTATCTTGTCATCTGTCACCTGTCTAAATCTATCTTGTCATCTGTAACCTGTCTACATCTATCTTGTCACCTGTCACCTGTCTACATCTATCTTGTCATCTGTCACCTGTCTAAATCTATCTTGTCATCTGTAACCTGTCTACATCTATCTTGTCACCTGGCACCTGTCTACTTCTCTCCTGTTACATGTCACTGCCACCTGTCTTCATCTGCCACCTGTCCACATCTTACTTGTCACCTGTCACTGTGGCAGTTTATGCCATTGGTGCCCCACTCCTTGTCACAGTAGGCCCACTGGCATCTGTAGTGTAGCGGTTCGGCGCTTTGCTGTCTCACGCAGGAGTCCCGAGTTCGATTCCTGAGAAAAGTTTTTGTGGACCAACATTTTTTACATAATCTCATGTAAAAACGCTACTTGTAGGCCAGTTGGTGTAAAGAAAAGCTGCTCATATTTCATAGACAAAACCAATAACCTTTGAAACGATTCTTCCTGGCAAATCGTATGAAATAGTTTTTTCTCTTCATGTACCGTATCGGTAGATGGTTCGAGGGAACACGTGAAGTTTTCCTTCCTTGTATTGAATCTGCCTGTCTTGGTTATTTATAACATGCAATAAAAATGATGGTGATGATGATGATGATGTTTTTTTATCATGTTCCGGAAGAAATTTTAAACGAACAGTAGAACACGGATAGGTAGAAAACAGAAGACTGGAACTCACGCATCTGTTGAACTATTCCTGCGGTCAGGTTTTTTTTTTTCCTTCTTTATATTTGTTAGATATCCCTCAAACTAGGGATCTGTCTGTCCCCCTCAGGGCAGTGCTACTGATTGAAGTGTCTTTGGGCCACTCCCAAAGGGGGGATATTTACAGGTTTTTCTAAATTAAAAGTTGGAGAGTCCGTGATCTGTGAATGTGGATACGACCAAGAGAATACTAACCATATCCTTCAGCACTGCCCACGCTACGCCACCCTTCGTACACAGACGTGGCAGAATGTGACTCCTCTTGAGAGAAAACTCTAAGGCAGTCTCTCAGATTTAAAGTGGACTGCACAGTTTGTGAGCGGCATTGGACTGACTGTCTAGCTGCTGTCATGCTCATAATTGTGCCGGAACGACACAGGGGTAACTGCTGCTTTATCTTTCCTCTTCCTTGCTCTTTATATGTTTGTCTCTCTCTTGTGAATTGCTAGTTCCGGGGTGCCTTGATAGTCGAAGCCGACTTAATGATGCTCTTGATGTTGGACGTCTCTGTTGACATCCACCCCTTGTCGCTCCTATGACCTTATGCAGTTGCGAGCGCCGTAAAACCTCACAAAAACTAAACTTAAAAAACTACGGATCCCTCGAAGCCGGTCCCGGTGAATTCAAGCTATCCATGTTTTCTGTATTTTACAATGTCATAAAACTTTAAATGCTCATATTTCCATCAACTTTTTGTTTTTTCTTATCAAAATATTTAACGCAATGATGGTGATGGTGACGATGGTGATGGTGACGATGGTGATGATGGTGATGACGATGATGATGATGATTATTTTTATTTTGTCAATGTACGTCTCATATTCACTTTTAATACGCCACCATCAATACGGTACAAGCTATTCATTAATTGCTTCTCCCAATTACTTTTTTATTTGGGTGCTAAGTTTTTAAAATTCATAATTTTTTTTTATTCGGCTTCTACAAGGAGATGTTGTTTATAGCTTTGCGGAGGATTGCTCAAAGCTGGCGGCCATTATGTGTGCGGTGATGAAGCAGCGAGCTCCGGGGCTCACCTGCCACCTGCGACCGTCCAACCCCACGCAGCGCTGGGGTCAGCTGCAATCGGCGGACCTGGTGGTCATGTTTGTGTCAGACCTGTTCATTTCTTCGCTGGCGCTGCTGGAGGAGCTTTACATGGTGCTGTGGAGACAGAGACTGGAGGACCAGCGGACCATTGCCTACTTTGTACAGGTGGTTTCTTCTTTTTTCTTGTCTGTCTGTCTGTCTGTCTTTCTTTCTTTCTTTCTTTCTTTCTTTCTTCTTTCTTTCTTTCTCTCTTTCTTTTTTTCTTTCTTTCTTTCTTTCTTCTTTCTTTCTCTCTCTCTTTCTTTTTTTCCCTTTCTCTCCTTCTTTCTTTCTTTCTTTCTCTCTCTTTCTTTTTTCCTTTCTCTCCTTCTTTCTTTCTTTCTTTCTTTCTTTCTTTCTTTCTTTCTTTCTTTCTTTCTTTCTTTCTTCTTTCTTTCTTCTTTCTTTCTTCTTTCTTTTTCTTTCTTTCTTACATGGTGCTGTTGATACAGAGGCTAGAGGCCAGCAGACTGTTGTCTACTTTGTACAGGTTGTTCTTTCTTTCTTTCTTTCTTTCTTTCCTTCTTTCCTTCTTTCTTTCTTTCTTACACGGTGCTGTGGAGACAGAGGCTGGACCATTGTCTACTTTGTACAGGTGGCTTCTTTTTTGTTGTTGTTGTCTTTCTTTCTTCTTTCTTTCTTTTGTTTTCTTTCTTTCTTTCTTTCTGTAAAACTTTTTTCACAATTGAATTTTCTCATTTTACTTTTTTTTACCCTTTAAAGATGTAGCAGACACCTTTGTCCAGTCAGCAGCAGGTGAAAGACAACGTTGTGGCACATTTAGAAACGTACAGAAATCTGAAAAATACAAATCTGCTTATTTAATTTACATAGTAGACATGTTGTTGTCTGACTTTTGGAATTTTGGATACATGAAACGTTTTGTTTTAGTAAGAGTTTTAAAGAACTTGCAGCACAGGAAGGTCATATATATATATATATAATAATATAAAAAAAATAAGTGCTGAAGATTAGAGGTGTTGCAAGAGAGTAACAAACACAAAAAAAAGAAGTAGGAGGGATAAGGACGATAGATGTTTGATAGGAAAGAAGGAGCAAACCACGCCAGAACACAGGTCAACCGCCCACACATATACAGAAAATAAGAATTGAAGAATCTGTAAGAGTAACAAAACTATGCTTCTCTTTTAAAGTACCGTACTCTAAAACTGCATGTCTTCAAGTGTTGTCGAATGACCAGAATTATATTTCAGTGTGATTGTGAAGCAAGACAAATAATTTATATTAGTGTATTTAATTCAGTGTGATCATTATGCATGACAAATACCATATAAATAAAAATTGTATATGTGCAGTTCTTACAATTTTACAGGAGAGCCCCACCCCCCCACCCCCCCAAAAGCTTAATGTTGCTTACCAAGAATTTTAGATAACAAACTCTTTGCAAACATCCCAAGTGAATATTTTTAAGAAGACAATTTTGACTAATGCTTCCTTATTTTCTAGCAAATTTTGTTTTCTTGGTAACAGCATTCAATTTTTTTGGCTCTACTGTAAAATTGTTAAAACTGCATATTATTTTATTGTACTTTTAAAATTGGCTGCAGGAATATTTTATGGTTTTATATATTCAGTACTTTTGAGCATGGCGAATATGTTTTCTATTTTTCTATTTCAGTGTGACAAAGTAGCATGACGAATAATTTATGTTAATATATTTGGTAGCTTTTCAGCACCAGGGGCTAGACTCTATCCCAAAAAATGCTGTTTTGAAAATTTTAATCGAAGGTAAAGTTTTTGGACCCTTGTTCAGTATCTTTGTTGAAAGGCAAGGAGAGTTATCACTATAACCAAACAAATATATATATATATAGACACCAATGAAACCAAACTTCTCCTATAGGTAGGGCAATGCCTGCTGTTGTGTAGGTCAAGATTTCTGGAAACCCCCGAAATCTGGGTTAGCCCACTTGTCCTTAAAAGCGACCATTTCAGTGTGATCTTCAAGCTTGACCGAAAAATATCTTTTTTTCTTTTTAAAATATCAGTGTGACCATGGAGCGTCCACGCCTTTTCACTTACAAGCGCTGCCGTTCTCTGTGAGTCTGGAGGACAATCTGTGGAGGCGTTTGGAGAGAGCCAGCAGCAATAAAAGCCCTCGATATATGGTCAGCTGTTGTTGTTTTTGTTGTTGTTGTTTTTCTAAAGACTTGCTGTTGTTGTTTTTGTTATTGTTGTTTTTCTGTTGTTATTTTTGTTGTTGC
>NW_004797428.1:821707-837217 GCF_000002075.1 Aplysia californica | reverse complement strand
CTGTTGTTGTTGTTGTTGTTGTTGTTGTTGTTGTTGTTGTTGTTGTTGTTGTAAAGACAGTTGTTGTTGTTTTTATAAAGTCTGTTGTTATTGTTGTTACTGTTGTTGTTGTTCTTCTTCTTCTTCTTCTTCTTCTTATAAAGACTGTTTTTATTTTTTGTGTTCTACACCTCCATGGACACAATTCAGATAATTTGATTGGGTGGTTGGTGGATGCGCTGGTGTGGTTTGCTCCTTTTTACCTATGAAACATCTATCGTCCTTATCTCTCCTCCTTTATTGTGTATGTTACTTTCTTGTAACACATCTAATCTTCGGCACTTATATGACCTTATTGTGTTGCAAGTGCTGTAAAACTCTTACTAAAACTCAGGTAATTTGGAGACGACTCGGAGAATGGGATTGGCTCTGTGAGGTGAATGTAATGAATGTAATGACAATTGGCAGAATGGGATTGATTCCTAAGTAATGATTGCAGTGATAACTTTGTGAATGGGATTTGCACCACAAAATGATTGTAATGATGACTGGGTGAATATGATTGATTCTTAAGTAATGATTGCAATGCCGACTCGATCAATGTAATTTGCGCCACAAAATGATTATAATGGCAACTGGGTGAATTGCCCTTATGAAATGATTGTTATGACAACCGGCAGAATGGAATTGATTCTTATTAAGTAGTGACTGTAATGATAACTGGGTGAATGTGATTGAATATCTAATGATTGTAATGACAACTGACAGAATGCGATTGAATGTTCAGAACAATTGTAATGATTTTAAATGTTTTACATCTCCTATCGACACAATTTTGACTCAATGTTTTCACCTTATTCCTCTTGAATCATCTGAATCCTTTGTTTCTTCACAGGGCTGAAAAACCACTTACATTAATTACAGTATAACATGGATAGGTCAAACGCAGAAGACTCGAAATCACGCATCCGTCGAACTGTGTCTGCAGTCCCGTTTTTTTTTCTTCTTTATTCTATGTAAGATATCCCTTGAAATACGGATCCCTCGAACTACCTAGGCTGGTCCCAGTCTCATGGAATATTAACTATCTGTGTTATCATCATCAACCGCTGTCTTGCCGACTGGCGTGGGCGATCATGGACCTCCACTTCACCTTGTCTTGCGTTGCAGCAGTGGTGTTTGTTGTTCTTGCTGTTCACAGCCATGTTGTCAACTTGTCCGGTATCTTTTCCCTCTGTCTGATTCTTCCTCTCTTTCCATCAAACTTGCCCGTTGTTATAGTATTCTCCAATGCTTCTTTCGGCTTTGTGTGTCCCATGAACTTTTCTTGTCACTATATTCATCATAAGCTGTCGCCTGTAATTCGCTTCAATCAAGACTTCTTCATGTTTTTCTAGCTGTCCATGGGATACGCAGCATGCATCTTATGAACCACAACTCTGTCAAATATTCTTTTCGGCTGTCTATTGATTTTCCATGCTTCACACTCATATAATAGGACTTTTCAGTACTGTATATTTTTAAAAAATCCATTATGTCTTTGCCACAGGTGGATGTGGATGGAGTCCGCGGAACCTTCCGCTGCACAGTGCCTCAAAACCTAGCTTTGACAGCTGCCGTGCAGGATATACTGCACCTCATGCCCCACAGGCAAGGAAGATAGCGGTAGTGTAGTTTTAGTCAGAGTTTTTACTGCACCGGTGGCATATCCACAACTACTTTGGCATCTGTGGCACCATGGTGAAATCAGGCGTTGTTAAATAAATGAAATCGAAGAAACAGATTATATACCGGTATGTAGTTCAACCTGTTGGGCAAGTTTTGTCAATCTATTAAAAAAAAACATTTTGGGGGATGGGGGGTTGGGGGGGGGGGGGGGGGAAGGGGTCAACACTTTTTATGTCCATTTAAAAACACATTTCTGTGTGAATTTGACTTAAAAAATTGATCAAAGGCACAAAAAAATGTAAATTTGCTTTTTCCTATGATACTTGACACTCAATTTTGGGAAGTCTCCAATCATTGGTAGCCATCTTCTCTCTAATTAAACTTCTGACACAGTGTGAACTTTACTTTTCAGTATTGAAAATATCTTGACTTCTATTCCTAGATAGATATTATATTCTTCACCAAATAAGCCTTAAGAGTATGTCAATAACTCTTAATGACCAAAAATTGACCAACGCCTGTTTCCACCTTGTCATGACACATTTTTTTTTACACTTTCAGAAATACATGTAAGTACTTGGGCATGTCCAAAAGTATTTCATTTTCATTTTTATGTTCACCAAAATATTGGAAGGGCCCTCAGAAGATGCAAAAGCTTATCTTGCAGTATCATAAAAAATAGATCAGAACTAAGCTTTGATGGAAATTATAAACCATTTCCCCATCTTCAAACTTATCACATTTTTACAAATCTTTTTGATGACATGTGGTGGAAAATTTGCCAAGTTTATAGATCTAGACTATTTACTCCTGTGAATGGAGCCTTATTTTCAAATGAAAACCCCACTGTAATTGTCACCTACCAAAAAGATTCATCAGAGTGCTTCTCACATAGTCACATTATATCACTGTACACTGGAGTCCGCTTAGACTGAACTCGGTTAATCCGAAAACTGCCGTAAACTGGAGGAAAATAAAATCACCAATTTCTTTTCTTCTATAATAGACTATTGGAACGATCCCTCTAAACGGAAAACAATAACAAAGACAATGACAATCTTTATTCATCTCACAGGGAGAAATTTGTCCTGGTTGTTTACAACCGCACTATACTGAAGAAAATCCGGTGGACCTGCAGGTTTCAGTTTAAGCAGACTCCTCTGTGTTTCTACATAATCCTCTTCATATCTTCATGTTCAAGAGATAAATGCCTAAGTCATTTTCAGCCATTTTAAGAAAATGAGAGAAAACTGTTTCTTTCAAACAAACAAGTGACCATGCGAAATGTTTGAATTTTGGTACACTTAATTGATTTTATATTTGGATTATTCTTTTGTCCAAGTGAACAGTACCTGGCTCTGCTCTTCATTTTCAGAACCAAAAGTTCAAAATCAGCTAAAATGACTAAGGCAATTATCTTATGAGCGTGACGATATAGCCACGTATCACTGTATTTTATTTGATTTTGTTACCAGAGGCTCCAGGGTTGTTCATAACATGGTCAACATCACAAGGATGGAAGATGAGATAGAAGGATTAGATGATAACTTTGTGCATGTTCACGAGGTTTGTTTTCTTGTTTGTTTTGGTTTTTGGTTTTTCGGATTTATATAAAATTAATTTTTTTTGCTTCTCTTTCTTTTTTTTTTATTCACAAGTTTCCTTGTTTGGTGACACTGAATAAGTTACTGGTTTGTGGTGTAATCATTAGGCTCTTCACTGTTGCTTGGAGAAAACAAAAGTTTGATTCTCTGGTAAAGAAATGGTTTTATTGATTATCTTATTGTAATCTGTCTGCTAGGATGCTGTATCCCTTGGTCAGCTAGGGTTCGCCCTGATAAGCAAGGGCAAGTCAGCCGACCTGCTATATGATGTAAGTTAAAGAACATTTGGGAGATGGATGATGCATGTCAGGGTCAACCGAGGCTGATAGGGATGCAACATTCCAGCAGAAAGACCGAGGCAGAGATTCACCTGGGAGCGATATCCGGAGGCAGATCTCAAGAATATATATATGGGACACAGCTGGATGGAAGAAGAGAAGACAGCCCAGAATAAAGTCAAGATGAGAGCTCTTCTTGGCAGCCTGTGCCCGGGACCAGGGGGAAAGAGGCAAATGAACAGAAAGACTGAGACGCTTTATTAAACAGACTTGCCCATATGGGAAAAGAACTCATGTCTTTCACATACACCAATGGCCCAAAGCTAAAGATGCTTTGATGCACCATAAGGGGGCATGTGCTGCTAGGGGTCTTGGTAGCTTAATTACCAACTGAAAAGTGCCAGTGCCAATCCCCCATCATCAATGCCAGAAGAAGATATTATATTTCAATAAAATGTTCCACAAGGCGGTGTACAATCTCCTTTACTATTTTTACCATTTTTATAACTGATGTTATGAAGTTTGCTTTCAGATTGGGGAAGTTTATTTATGGAGTACCGCCTGTCCAGGACAATCACCTGTACAAATGACCAAATAGGTTCATTTGTTTTGATTTAATGACCCATTTAGTGACATTTTTGTCATTTTTAGATTTAGTACCAAAAAAGGGCCCCGGCATAGTGGGTTTACCCCCTTGGAGATAAAGAGTTAACTGGGCATCTTCTTTCATTCTGGTAAAACCCAGGAAAGTGGTTTAGAAAAATTCTCCACTGGGAAGTCAACAATATATCACCAGCAAGCTGTTCAAATTTACTAAGAAGAGAAAGCAAAATTAGTTCAGGAGAGAGAAAAACACTGTTTCATTCTATTAACAATTGCCCTTAAATCATGTATTTTATTCTTGCTTTTGACAACATATAGAATTTGAATTTTGGCAAACTATTATTCAAGAAAGTGCAACAAATATCAATGATTAAGAAACCACAGCTAAAAAAAAGAAATAAAAATGTTTGCCTTAGCACATTTTAACTGATTCAGCCTGCAATTAATTTTCGCTCTGGACGCAAATAATTTGAGCCCGCTTCGTGACCTCATGGGTGGTCTCACAAAAAATGAATAAAGAAATGCATGTATCTAAATTTGATAAAACCCTCTGTGTGGCATACACTCATACAGTAATGTTCAGAATTCAAAATTCTATTCACTGAAACTGAAACCAGAAAAAAAAGGGTTGAAAAATAAGCAGTCGGGGAAAAAAGAGGAGAGAAAAGTGATGCGAAGAAAAGAGAGCAATAGATAAGCGCCGCTCTGTGCGGCTTTGCTTTGTGCGGACGGTCAGCTGATGTGTGCAGCACTGCGGGCTAAATCAATCAGGTGGTCGATAAATACACCCTCTATACTCCCTGTAGGCCTACTTTTTGCATATGTCCTTTGAGTCAGCTGGTATTTAGTTTTAGCTTTAGTAAGTTTTATAGCATTTGCAACGCAATAATCTCATGTAAGGACTTTAGATTAGAGATGGTACAAGAAAGTAACAAACACAAAAAAGTAAGGAGGAGAGATAAGGTTGAAAGATGTTTGATAGCAGGGAAGGGGCAAACCTGATCAGAGCACCCACCAACTACCCACATCAGCAGGTATGTGATCAGATCGTGTTGTCCCACTTCCCTCAGTAGACATCACCAGTGTCTGTGGTGTAGCGGTTGGGAACTTTGTGTTGCCCACTGGAGAGCTGAGTTTGATTCCACAATGGGTAGAATTCTTATTGAGTATATCGGGTCTTTCTGCAAGGATGTTGTATTCTTTCAGTCAGCGTTGGCTCTGACAGGCACAGTTGTAAGCCTGCTACCTAAATGATCTAAATTGAGTAGATGGGGGCATAAAAGCACACAAATTTATTTTCTTAATTTAAAAAATTCAGTAATATATATATATATATATATATATGTATATATATATATATGTCTTGACTCTCATAGTATTTTTCTGGTTAAATTTCCAGCACATCATAACCCTGTCATCGATAAACCATCTGATGGTGAAACCGTCGTACAGCCCTTCCCCAAACATGAGTCGGTCCATGAAACAGGAGAAGAGCCAGCAGCACACATGTGAAGCTGTCGTTCATGTAGAACAAAGGAGAGCCTTCGCCGAACATCCGACGTCTGCCGGGGTCAATAGCAGAATGAGTGAAGGCAGCAGCAAGAACTCTTCGCAGGATGACAACGAGGAAACGGCGCTGTCCCAGAACACGGAAACACTGATCTTGGACTCGGACATGCTCGGCAGCTACGAGAGCTGTGACGACGCGCTGGCCATCCAGCATGACCTCAGTGCCGCTTCGCGTGGGACGGAAACCTACCATGATCAGCTGATTAGGCAAAACTCCTCGTCCAAAATGTGTGTTATTTTCTGAGCATTGTTTTCAGCTGGGTAGAAATTTTGTCCTCTCTTGAAGTGTATGTTATTTCCTGAGCAAAGCTCATGGAAAAGGTTTGATAACTGGCTGAAATTTGCAAGGAAAGCCTTACAGAATTCTATTATTTATACGGTGTGAACAGTAAGGGATAAAGAAAGAACCGTACAA
Source organism: Aplysia californica (assembly GCF_000002075.1). Classification (NCBI taxonomy): domain Eukaryota; kingdom Metazoa; phylum Mollusca; class Gastropoda; order Aplysiida; family Aplysiidae; genus Aplysia; species Aplysia californica. The sequence continues at coordinate 831,101 of NW_004797428.1, read as the reverse complement.
CCCGACATGCATCATAAATGCCAAAGAATGAAAGGTCATTCTCAGCAAAGAGGCTTTAAAGAAGTTTTATAAGCTCTGAACTTTTACTTTTTATATTTGCTCAACATTTTATATGGTCATAACGTTACTTTTGTCCTGGAAATTTAGTTATCTTGAGATTGAGAGTTGTCAATCCTCATTTGACTTCGTCAGATTCGCATATATAAAGATGGCTGATGGTCAAAATTTGGGCCAAGTTAGCATCGGCATTTCTGTCGCAGCTCAACGAATTCTGCAAGATGGGGAGAGTGTGGGTAGCAACAATAATAATAGTAATAATATTAATATTGCAGATAGTTTCTACAACACCCACTCTCATACAATACAGCTCTAGATGCTTAACAACAACTTCATCTCAATACAAAATACAAGTACAAGTATATGCTTCTCAGATTAACGATTTGGCAATGCATAAGCACACATTCCTACTATCACAGCCCAATGGATAATGATCTATATATATATATATATATATATATATATATATATGTGCACATCTCATTATGAACATAAGAGAACCGTGGATAAGCAGCTGTACTGAAGTGCAAAATGTGTCTGGTACCACTTCATATAAGTAAAAATAAGATAAGATAACAGTTGATTTTTATTGATCTCCACAAAAGAGAAATTTGCCATGACGTGGTAGACACATGTCAATATATACTCATTCACATACATGCCCACACTCACGCCCTCAGACACACTCACACACACACACACACACACAGACACACACACACACACACACATGCGTGCATGCACGCACTGTACCCAAAACACGCACACACACATGCCCTCAGACACATGCACTCACACACACACATATACACACACACACATGCGCGCATGCATGCACTGTACCCAAAACACACACACACACACGCCCTCAGACACACGCACTCACACACACACACTCACAAACACACACACACACACACACACACACACACACACACACACATGCGCGCATGCACACACTGCACACAAAACACACGCACACTCACGCGCATACATACAACACATACACAGATGCACACGTATACATGTACTCAAATAGTCATTAGATGGACATACAAAGTGACGTTATTCCGGCTCCACTGACAATGACTGAATAGCTTGTATTGGTGACGTTTTGAATGAATTTTTATACCTATTGCTTTTTAAAAGAAATACAGTATAACATGGATAGGTCAAACACAGAAGACTCAAAATCACGCATCCAATGAACTGTGCCTGCGGTCCCATTTTTTTCTTCTTTACTTTTGTAAGATATCCCTTGAACTACGGATCCCTCGAACTACCGAGGCCGGTCCGGATGAATTCAAGCTATCCGTGTTATACTGTAATTATTGATTTCTAACAGATGTCTGATGTTCTGAATTTATTGGGTGTTATGATTACTATTGTATAGCTTGAATTCTTTTTGCAATAACTTGTGCTTTGACACAGAGCTAGAGAGGAGGGGAAAGGCCATGTGGAACCAGGAAAAGAGTCACAGAGAATGGTGTTCCGTACAGAAAAATGAGAAGACATGGAAAATAATATTAAGAGGCTAGCTTGGGATTTTGAGAGGTGAAGGAAGAATGTTTATTTTTGTGCTGATCTACATCCCAATGCAGAGTGAGATAGGCAATGACGATGATGTGTTTTGAAGTAAATGTAAGTTATCGACAGGAAGATGCAGATTCCAACCCCCGGGGCGGTACTACTGACTGAAGTGTCTTTAGACCTTTAGATCATTTCCAAAGGGGGTTATTCATCTGTTCTTATGTTCAGTAGAATTGTATATTGTAAATGGGCTGATTCATCAATGCCATGCTCATAACTGTGCCTGAACTGCAACAAGGAATTCCTCTACTTCTTGTGCATGTTTGTCACACTCTTGTGACCCTCTTTTTCTGGGGTGGCTTGATAGTCGAAACAGACTTTGTGCTGTTGAGGCTAGAAAGGTGAGCAGTGTAAGCCCGATTCCGTTAGGATTTCTCTGTTGACATCCACCCCTTGGCGCTCATATGACCATATGCAGTTGCGAGCGCTGTAAAACCTCTACTAAAACTATAGTAGATTCCAGTTTAACTCACTCAACCCTACGCCTACACTTCCAGGCTGTCAGCTGTCCCTGAACATATCCTCCCCAAATTTGGTTCACATTTTATTCAAACCTTTATTTGTGAGTATGGAAAATTTGAAGGCAAAATATGTCACAGTTTTTATGCAATATTCCGTGGAAAAAGGTCTATATACAAAGTCAAAAAGTGAACAAAAAGCGAAGAAAAGCTATGTGTTCAAATGTTGTACCCCCTCGCATGGTTCCCGAATATAGAGCAGCTTTCTTTGTTCTAAATTTGAGCTTGCACTTCTGGTCATAGTCTGTTTCAAACGAAAAATGGTTACTCTCCCAATTAGGATTAGACTATAGTCTTCTTCACACTAAAGTAGTGTTTTCTGTCACGAGAGCGAAATTTTCCATATTACCGATACTTTCGGGGTTAGGATTGGAGTGTTGCATACGCATGCCAGTATTATTGACCTTAGGGCTGTGTGAGTTAATCCTCAAAGTAGCTATTGTCTTCTTCTTTTCTTCATCTGTAGATGGATATCCCAGCCTCTAGCCTGAAGGCTGCTGTTCTCCACAGGTCGTCCAAGCTTTCGTAGACTTTTGGGTTCTGCTGCCTTGGGTTGGGCCAATATTTCCTTCTAAGAGCCTCAAGCATAGGGCAGGCTTGTGGAAGATGGTTCCCTGTTTGGTTACTGGTTCTGCACTGACACTGCTCTGAGTTGCTGGTCCTGAGCTTACTTAGTGGCAATTGTCAAGAGTACAGTCGAGTAATTTGTGGCAGGGGCTTACTTACGAAGAGAGCATAATATTGATGAAAAAGTTTGTGTTACTTGAGAAAATACTCATTTCAACAATTGTATTATTGTATTATACTTGCTGTACTTACTAACTAAGGATCAATATCAACATTGTCCTTTCTAAATGGATTTCTCTCCCCTTTAGTTTCGATGTCAGCACCCTCGTGTCATGAGGGGAATCTACACATACCAAATGCTTAGTTTGTTTATATATGAATGTTCTGCCAGATTAATGTCTTATTTATGTATACGTAAAACATTCCAAATAATTTTGGTTCTAAGCCAATAAAGCACTTTGTCCATATGTTTGTTTATTATGGCAGTGCTGGGACTTGCTCACCATTCTCCATGTGAGTCAAATGTCTGTCATGACACGGTGGAGTCAGGCGCCCGTCACTTTTTTGTTTTTGGCATATGGAGTTGTTGATGAAGTCTTAAAGCCTGTTCATTTGCCTTGCTTTTGAGGAAAATATATACCCGTCTATCTTGAATAGAAGTCGAGATATTTACCGTTAAAGAGGGTGGGGGTTACCTGGTGTGAGAGGTAAAATTACTGAGAGAATGGCTGTAAAAGTTGAGTGAGTTCCAAAGCTTGAGTGTCCTTGAAAACTTCAACTTAACATTTTTTGTTCCTTTGATCAACTTTTTTACAAGCAAAGCCCACAAAGTAATGTATTTTTAAATAGGCAAATGGACATAAAAGGGTGTTGCCCCCCCATACTATCCTCCTCCCCCCCCCCCAACACAAAAAAATAACGACCCTGGGAAGAAATGTGTCGGTTTCTTCGATTTCCTTATTTTGACGAGCCGCTGGTTTCACCACGATGCCACACATCTATTTGTCACTTGTTTTGTTGTTGTTCCACGTCCGATGAATGTATATAAGACTATTAGGGAAAACAAATGGCAGAGTGAGATTTTATAGTATTGTTTTGAGAAATACGTCATTTGTCTTGTGGGGTCCATGTCTCCACAGTTTAACCCTTTGAACTCTCTGTGCTGCAATATTGATACAAGCGCACTGCGGCAAATACCCTGTGGTACCGAAATGTCTGTATGTATACTCCCACCTAAATATGATAATAATAATAGATTGCATTTGTATAGCGCATATCCCCTCTCAACAGCAGGCTCTATGTGCTTTACACTATATTATAACCCCAGCAGACCATAGAACACTCCGAAACATTTTCAGCTTCCTGTGAAGCATACGTGTGTTTAGAGAAACAGAACACCAAAATATACAGAACAGCAGCATCAATATACACCAGCACGGTGATATTACAAAAAAAAAAGAAAAAATGCGCTAAATAGGTTGGATTAACACTAAAATGAGGTTAGAAAAGTATACTTAAAAAATCAACGAAAGTACCCAGGAGCTCAGGGCATGGCCCTTTGAAGGCTTAGAGGGTTAAAGTAGAAAAATGACATGAGATTTTAAAGGGAATATAATATCGTCATACTCATAAGATAATGCGTAAGTCATTTTAACTGGTTTTGAATTTTTGGTTCTGAAAATGAAGAGCAGAGCCAGCTTGGTACTATAGTTCACTTGAACAAAAGAATAATCCAAATATAAAATCAATTAAGTGTACCAAAATTCAAGCGTTTCACAGAGTCAAATGTTCGAAAGAAACAGTTTTCTCTCATTTTCTTAAAATAGATCAAAATGGCTGAGGTATTTATCTCATGAGCATGATGACATGACAGGGTCCATGTAAAAATGAAAGGAAGTAATAAGGTAGACAGTTTTGTAAAGGTGTGGATGGCCGATATCAAACAGGATACCTTAAGTATAACACACAAGACACAGAACCAACTCGCCATATCGATTAGCCGCCGCTCGCCCAGTGCAGTTTCCTTTAACGAAGAGCTCTCCTCAAGCATGAACTGTACAGTAGTTTCCTTTGTAGGGCAGACAACATCATTACACCAAAATTCTTTAAAGATAATACCGGTACTGTTACATCTTCCCCCTTTTAGAGACCTTTGACTGTTCATGATACAAGATTATCACAAAGCAATGCTCACTATGATACTCATAAATGTTTGTTGCGTTTATTTATGTTACTCGGCCAAATAATAACTTTACTGTCTCCTGCAATAGATACATTTTGACTTAGATATTCGATCAACTGATATTACTATCTTGAGATAAACATCTTTCACAATCCATTGTGATAAATATAAATTTCTTTCAATGTTCACTGTGATATATAGGCCAAGGTTTAAACTAGCGACACTTCAAATCGCTAAACTTAAACCTGATTAAAAGTGCACAAAGAGGATTTCTAAACTTAATTAATAATCCGAAAAGGGAATCACCAGCTTGTGATAGTCCAGGATTTCAAAATCAATGTTTCAAAACAAGATCCATGTACAGTTTGCTTGCCTCGGCATAAACTTAATAATGTCCTTATTACTATATCACCCTATTTGTAACCAGGCTACACGGTTACTTAAAAACAGATGACACAGCCTAACTGTATACACTGCTGCTCCTCTGACCAGGCCTTAAATGCAAACTACAGAGCAAGCTGCTGCTCTCTATCAAATGATAATCCAACAAATTTCAATCAGCACAATGATTGTTGGTTCCTAACCAAAAAGGACAACCTAACTACACTGTTGCCTTTTTGTAACATGCCATACACAAATATGCTCCAGAATATTTGAATCTTTCAAGTTATATTGACATTGACGTTATCCTAATCTTTCCGGAATGGGCTGGAATAGTAATTTTTCTGCCGCTTCTGGTACATGTATTACAGGCCGGAAGACTGACCAGGAGAAGATGGTGGTTGGATTGGCCTTGAAGGAGGGCAGTTAGCTATGGGTGATGATGATTGATTTGGCTTTGAAGAATGACGGCTGGCTGTAAGTTGTTCCGCAGTAGAGGATTGCGGTGTTGCCGGATCTGCATTGACTGGTATAGACTGTTCGTTGTCTGTTGAAGAAGTGTCCTACAGTGTTGTTATCGTTTGTAAGTTTATTAACCCCTTTGGGACCTGACCTATGCCGTTCGTCATTTCTTTCTTATACGGTGATGGAGGCATGATGCTGTGTCGTACTCCTCCCTCATGCCTTACGAATCGCAAGGACCATGATGACCAATGCCCTTCGTCATAGGTTGTTGTATTCAGCATTCTGCTTCTATCACATGCACTTTGTAAAGCTAATTACAGATTCACATTCAACTATGTTTTTTTCTGCAGGCCCTACAAAGAAATCTTTTCCCTTTAGAGATAGTAACTAGTATAATTATACATACTGGGTCTAATAATAGACAAATGACCACTAAATCTAGCGCTCCTCTGCGTCCCTGGGGTTCCCAAAGTGTACCTGGTGATGCACAAACTGCCCCTGACGTGTCATGAACTGCCCCTATGTCACGACGGGATTAACGATGTTGACACAAGCATCTGGGCTGTAGCTGTTAGAAGGTGCTTCACTGGGGTAAGGAGAACATTAAGTATCCAGTACCTCCGTCTTTCTGCTGGGATGTTTATCCCTCTCAACCCGGGTTGGCCTTGACAGGCAGGTTCAGAAGCCCACCTCTGAAATTATCTAAATTGTGTCGATGGGGGTCTAAATTGACCAACATTCTTTTTAAATAAGTGTCTATCTTGATGGACTTCTGTGCAGTCAACCCTTGTTCGAATCGCCAAGATGATGTTGTCGACCTTCTGTTGTTTGAAGAGTTTTCAATGCTGGCTACCTCTTTTACTCTAACCAATCTGACTGAGGGGATGTTCGGAAGTCCTTCCTCTAAGATAAAACTGTGTTCAAGACTAGTGAGACCCATGTCTTACCATATAATATATCATGACCTCTTTATATTTATATGTACAGCTCATCCTTCTGTGGTGCCCTTTTTTACTCTGCATGTGCAATATGGAGACGCATAATTAATATTGTGATTCTTTTTACAAGACTCTGTAATATAAAATTGATTGTAAGTTCTACACAGGCTTCTACAGGTCATGTCTAAAAAGTTTTCCCTGTAGTTTGCGTATATTTTTATCAGTAATTCAGTTCCATGTTATTTACAACTAAAAAAACATGTGTGCAATTTTTGTGTTTTAAGCCTAAATTATGTAGAAATGTTTTAGGCCGGGTATACACTTGACATCATTCAACATTATTGTAGTACGTCAAAATTTCGAAAAAATGATACATGTATAGACTTTGATGAGGCGCATGACTTGGTTCTAGTCTCATTCTTCTTCTTTAAATAGTTACGGTTTCAGACGAATTAAACAGTTTTGTATCAAAATATTATTGTCCTTGGTGAAATAAAACAGTTTTTGCTTCTCCTGAAAATATGATGCTGTGGAATCAGGCGCTCGTCAATATTTGGGCATGTGGAGTTATTGGTATCATGTTAAAGCTTGTTGGTTTGTCTTTATTTAGATCAAAATAATACATGTACCCATCTATCTTAAATAGAAGTCCGATAAGTCAATATATTTTTTGCTAACGAGGGAAGTTGGGTTGACTGGCTTCAGAGGTAAAATTTGCAAGAAAATGTCTGCCAAAATTTGGTGACTTCCAATGCTTGAGAGTCCTTGAAAATGGAAATTAAAATTTTTTCCCCCCCTTTAATCAACGTTTTTCATTTGCATCCTCATGGAAATGAGTTTTTAAATGGGCTTAAAAGGTGTTGAGCCAAAAACTAAAAATTCAATAAAAATTGTTTAACCGGAGAAAAAATGTTGGTATCTTTGGTTTCTTTGTTTTGACGACTGCCTGATATCACCACAGTATCTCACATTATACCTGCATGTGAATTTTGGAACATTTAGGTGCCGCTGTGTTACCCATAACTGGACCCCCCCCCCCCCCACACACACACCGGGATGGCTTTGTTTCTTGTTTGGAAAAAAAGCATCACATACTACAGTTTTTTTAAAAGAGGGGATGAATTGTGTATTGTGCAAAAGAAAATTTACAATAAAATTAAGAAATTGTGAAACTGATGATGAAATCTTGCCTGATATAATGATATTCCATTCTGCCGTTTTGTCATTGAACAGTTCATGCATACTGCACACAAGAGCACACACACACACATCCCTATCCATACATGTGTCTTATACATCACGTATATTTACATAATTATGCATATTCATGTCATGTATTTACACAATACATTTTTTGTATTATTTACCAACACGTGTTTTTAGGCCATTCCCAAAGGGGAGACATTAACATGCTCTTATGCGCAGTAGAATTGTAAATGGGCTGATTTATCAATGTCATGCTCATTACTGCCTGAACTGCAACTGGAAACTTCTGCTTTTTATTTCTTAATCCTTACTATGGTCTCTTTTCCTCTACTTCTTTTGTTTGTTTGTCACACTCTTGTGATCCTATTTCCGGGGTGCCTTGATAGTCGAAGCAGACTTTGTGCGGTTGAAGCTATATAGAGAGGTGAGCAGAGTAAGTCTGATTCCCTGTTATAGGGCTTCTCTGTTGACCTCCACCCCTTGGCGCTCATATGACCTTATGCAGTTGCGAGCGCCGTAAAACCTCTACTAAAATAAAGCATCAGCAACACGTGACCACCCACTCCTTTTGGCTGGACCAAAGTTGGAACTCGGGCGTCTGTGGCGTAGTGATAAGGCACTGGCGGTGGCCGTTTCCCGATTATTGCAAACTTGGAACCGTAGAAACCGAGTCCGAACCCAATTTCTTTTACACTTTACACTGGTGTGATTTCTTCTTCTAGCATTACTTCCGATGAATCCAGCACCCAGCCAGTTCCGGTTACCTGGTCGGTTTCTAACAGTTTTAGAATCCAGGATAACTTCGATTTAGAAACGCGGTGAGACACCAACATTTCTTTTTTTTAAAAAATAAGGCTGTTTTTAAAAAAGTACAATTTTGATAAATAAAATAATTGGTAACCGTTGGTTTACCTAAAAAGGAATCTGAACTTTTGTTTTGTAGCTCTAACCGCGGGAATCGGTTCCGGAATGGATTTAATGCCCAGCTCCATGAGGCTCTTTGCTGGAGACCCGAGTTTGATTCCCAAGTGGGGAGACATTTGTATTGACTATCTCGGTCTTTCTGCTGGGACGTTGTATCCCTCTCAGCCCGGTTTGGCCCTGACAAGCAGGATTGGAAGGTCGCCTCTTAAATTATCTAAATTGTGTTGTTGGGGGCGTAAAAACACCTACATTAAAAACAGTTGGAACAGAACGTTTTTTTAAAATCTATGAACTCGGACAATATGAACCCACCAGTGTTGTGGAGTAAGGTTTCGCTCATTGCGCTCAGTCATGTGATAGATCTATATACACTCCCACAATTGTCCGATAGATCTGTATACAGTCCAACAATTGCCCACTCAGTCGTGTAATGGATCTATATACAGTCCAACAATTGTCCGCTCAGTCATGTGATAGATCTATATACAGTCCAACAATTGTCCGCTCAGTCATGTGATAGATCTATATACAGTCCAACAATTGTCCGCTCAGTCATGTGATAGATC
>NW_004797428.1:815157-817932 GCF_000002075.1 Aplysia californica | reverse complement strand
GACCAGTCACTACAAGGTTCCTTTTAGACCAGTCACTACAAGGTTCCTTTTAGACCAGTCACTACAAGGTTCCTTTTAGACCAGTCACTACAAGGTTCCCTTCGGCCCTGTAAAAGATGGGGTCCCGTTTAAACCAGTAGCGTTCACCGATTTCTTGCTTTGATTTTGGAACCGATTTTTGTTTTGTTTTGCCTTTTCTGTTGGCCAAACACAGTCTTTTGGAATATAATTAGAAATATAATTAGAAATATAATTAGAAATATAATTAGAAATATAATTAGAAATATAATTAGAAATATAATTAGAAATATAATTAGAAATATAATTTGAAATATAATTAGAAATATAATTTGAAATATAATTTGAAATATAATTTGAAATATAATTAGAAATATAATTTGAAATATAATTAGAAATATAATTAGAAATATAATTAGAAATATAATTAGAAATATAATTTGAAATATAATTTGAAATATAATTAGAAATATAATTAGAAATATAATTAGAAATATAATTAGAAATATAATTAGAAATATAATTAGAAATATAATTAGAAATATAATTAGAAATATAATTAGAAATATAATTAGAAATATAATTAGAAATATAATTAGAAATATAATTAGAAATATAATTAGAAATATAATTAGAAATATAATTAGAAATATAATTAGAAATATAATTAGAAATGTAATTAGAAATATAATTAGAAATATAATTAGAAATATAATTAGAAATATAATTAGAAATATAATTAGAAATATAATTAGAAATATAATTAGAAATATAATTAGAAATATAATTAGAAATATAATTAGAAATATAATTTGAAATATAATTAGAAATATAATTAGAAATATAATTAGAAATATAATTTGAAATATAATTAGAAATATAATTTGAAATATAATTAGAAATATAATTAGAAATATAATTTGAAATATAATTTGAAATATAATTTGAAATATAATTAGAAATATAATTTGAAATATAATTAGAAATATAAATGAAATATAAATTGAAATTTTATTCTAAAGACTTTCTGTGCATTTTTTTGTGCCCTTCAATAATTTACCTGACTTGACCTGCTTAAACAGTACACGCAGCAGACGCTTCTATCAACCCACTCGTATTGAAATGTTTCGTTTGTTTACCTGTTTCTGTAACACTCCCCTTTGAAGCACCAATGAAAGCATCCACCGTAAGTCTCTCCCCACCCCCTCCGCTCCGCCCCTCCAAGCAGTGTTCACAAGCAACATTTGAAAACACAAAACAGGCAGCACAAATCATTCTCCCAATCAGGTGTGTTCTGTAGAACTTTGACCAACCTGTCTTGTCTTCGATGCCGTTAAGGATTGTAATTGTTATTTTGACGATTACTACCTTGCGAAATGAATAAGCCTGTTGCACTGGTCCAAAACGTCTCGAGTATATGTATTATGTAAATTGGACCAAAATGATTGCACCCACTGCACCATGAACGTTCCCTGCAAAAAGGGGCCGGGGGACGGGGAGGGGGGGGGGGGGTTACTTTACTACTTATGCTGCGTTTATACAAAATCTTTAGTGATCTCCTGAATGCCTATTCAAATCTACAAGGCTAGCTTCTATAGTTGATTTTGAGTGCGTCGATGTTCTCATGTTACTGAAACGTTGAATGTTTAATTATGTAGATGCTTCGCCCCTGGAGTCAGTGCACTTGTGCAATGTCTGCCTCTTTCGTGAGAACAGTGACTGTTGTCCGTGTCTTTCCCTGTAGGCTAGTGAGTACAGCTATCAGTGTGTTCATTCCACCTGTGCTGTAAGTACAGTCGGGGAGAGGAGATCCGAGCTACACCAACCACTGGACAACGTCATACCAAAACTTGCCTCAGAAATCCTAAGCGCTGTTTTAGCACATTTATATACGACAGACCTCACTAAGACGTTCAAACTTATAAGTTTTTGCTCCGTGAACGCACTTAGTTGAAAATCACAAAAATGTCTTCCACTTTGAGGACGTTCCCCCTCATCTTGGTCGCGTTCACATGTTCCCAGTCCCTGGAATTTGAGCACGCTCCTCGAACTGACGAATCCCCGTGTGACGTCACAGACGACGATGTGCGAGGTGGCGAATACGTCAATTGCACAGCTCGAGGTTTGACCTCACTTGAACCAAACTGGTTTCCCGAGAATGCGACCACTCTAAGCCTTGACCACAACATGTTGCAGAACCTGGTCAGTGGATGCTTCAGACATCTGTCCGAACTTCAGGTCTTGACCATAAGTGACTCCCAAGTCACCACAATTCACGTGAGTAGAAAGAGTAGATCTGTTAATTAATGTTAATTTTAACTCAACTGCCGTCAGGCCCTCCGTTGGAAACATGAGAAGGCAGCACGGCGTAACCCATCACTTGGCGCGCAGCTCTCGCCCCGATCACACGCGTTTTTGTGGTACTTGTTTCTTCTGGAACGGACTACCTTTCCCCTCGACAGACGGGTGATGTAGAAACTTTTATATTATACTTATATTCCTCATTTCGTTTTTACAGCTAATCTCAACATTTTATACTACGCACTGTGTTTTTATTGGTAAAGAATTCGGAGGAAATTCCGGGCTGAAAATCGGATCTTTACCTTCATCTGCGCACATGAGTTTGCTTGAGTTAGATTCATAATTGGTCTTGTCTGCTTTATAAGTGAAACTGTGTATTTGTCTTCTTGGCAATATTGTTCTCAGCCTTCTGGGCAAAATCGGTTTTCTGGCCTCCTGGGCTAAGTCGATGAGTCA
>NW_004797428.1:787088-812019 GCF_000002075.1 Aplysia californica | reverse complement strand
TGTTTATGTGATTGTTATTCTTTCATTAATTTCACCTATGGTGCTCGCAAGTATTTGGTTTCCCAAATGAATAATTTAATTGTCACAACTGTGACTATCTAAAGTGTGATGGGTTACGCCGTGCTGCCTTCTCATGTTACCACTCCGTTCCTGACGACAGATCGTCAAAATCAGAAACAATCATCAACTTACAGGTAAGTCTCGATTGTTTCTTTAATTAAATAATTAATCAAATAATTCGGGCTTTTGTGTGCTAGCTAAAGTGTTTGTCTTTTTCTAACTGGTAAACCGGGGTGACTAAAGCACCTTTTATGGCTTTTTGCAAAAATAAGCAACTTAACATAGCCACATACAGGGAATGTAAGAACAATGTACCAGAAAGGCAAATTAGATAATATAGAGCAGGGAATGGATAGGATCAAGCTGAATATGTTTGGCCTTTCAGAAGTTAGATGGGAGGGGACAGGCTTAATTAAAAGAGGATCCAAAACAATTATATATTCAGGAGGAAAAACCCATGAAAGAGGAGTCAGAATTGTATTTGACGAAGCAACATCAAAGAGCATCAAAGGTTTTTGGGGAGTGTTAGAGTCATCGTGGCTAAATTAGGGGAAAAACCTTTTGACATAGGTGTCATCCAAACATATGAACCAACATCAGAGCACGACAACGAGGAAATTCAGATTTTTTAAGAAGACCTTGATAAGGCAATGAAACTGTTTAAATCACAAGATGTAAAGATAGTCCTGGGAGACTTTAATGCCATAGTAGGAAGTAGACGCATAGAAGATATAGTTTGGCCATGGGGACTGGGTAAAGAGAATGGAGCGGGGATTTTATTGTATCAAACACCTGGTATGAAAATCACCCAAGAAGACGATACACTTGGAAGAGTCCTGGCGATAGAAGTAGAAATCAAATAGACTTCATACTTATTCAGAAACGTTTTAGAAACACTATAAAAATCATCTAAATCACTGCCAGGAGCAGTCTGTGATAGTGGCCATGTACCAGTCATGTGTAAAATGCGCATAAGACTGAAGAAATTCAAAAAGTCAAAGTATCAACCTAAATTTGAAGTAGGTCTTTAAAAGACAAATCAAGAACTGAAAGAACGTTTCTCCATAGATGTAAGAAATAAATTTCAAGCCTTGGAAAACATGACTAAATCGGAAGAACTATGGAGGAAAATGAAAGACTCAATAATGGAGGCTGTGGAAGAAAATATCTCCCCGAAAGCTAAAAAAGCTAATAAAAAATGGATGACCCAGGACATTTTAAAACTATTGGAAGAGAGAACAAAGAAAAAATCAAATGTGGAAAAGTACAACATCTTAAACAGGGAAAAAAAGAAAAAATGCAACGAAGCAAAAGAAACATGGATAAATGACCAGTGTCAACAAATAGAGAAGAACCAAAACAAAGACAGCAAATACATGCATTCCAAAATCAAAGAAGTAAGTGGGATAAAAGGATGCTCAAATACAGGATGCATAAGATCAAAGGGAGGGGATATTTTAATGGACAACGGGATGTCTTAAACAGATGGTCAGAATACATAGAAGAACTTTTCAAAGATAATACAGGAGAAAAACCGGTAATAAAGAATGAAATAAATGGACCACCAATACTGAAAGCAGAAGTACAAGCTGCCATTAGGAAAATGAAACAAGGAAAAGCCACAGGGCCAGATAATATTCCAGTTGAAGTGATTGTCGCGCTTGAAGAACTAGGCACTGAAATAACCACTAAGCTCCTAAATCCTATATATGACAGCGGTGAGATCCCTGAAGATATGATGAAGTAAGTTTTTATAGCTTTACCAGCACATCCTGATTAAGTTCTCTTTTAACAAAGCAAAATCCACACGAAGATGGCCAAAATCATACTACTAGATTCTAGCAGTAATGTGGACCACTGTATTTCAGTTTAAAGATATTGCTTATTGATTTTTTATCATATAAAAAATAGTTCTCTGCATTTCATAAAAAAACAACAGCACAAAAACCACGCTTTCAAATTGATAAATATTATAGTTGAAGTAATGGTAATAAAATAAAGTTTAACGAATTAAAGTTGTATATATTCGCCGTGACAAGAAATAAGAATACACTACCTGCTTGAAGATGTTCCGTGTAGATTTATCGTACCGTACCAGATCTAATCTACAATTCTAAAGGTTTGTCTCATTTTCAAAGCCAGTCTCGGACTTTGAAGAGAGAAGTTAGTTCCTGTTCTAGAAGCTCTTCATCATTCGGTTGTACAGGTCTGTCTTCATAACTGGCAAATGCAGATGGTCTTGCTTTACCATCATTACCAATGCTCTTCCCGGGAACCACATCCATCCTTTTGCGAAGAGGTCTCCTTGCAATAGCAGCCAGATCGCCAAATCGCATTTCAGGATTCGAGAATACCCCCGACACAGAAGTATCGGTACTGGTATCAGTATTATTAGCTTTCTCTCTTTGAGAATTCTTAATGGATTGTTCGTCACGTGCTTTTGAGAGTACACCTTCCTACGTTTTGTTGTGTACTCGTACCTTGAGAGTACATCTTCAGAAGTGTTGGTGTATACTCGTACCTTGAGAGTACATCTTCAGACGTTTTGGTGTATACTCGTACCTTGAGAGTACACCTTCAGATGTTTTGGTGTATACTCATACCTTGACAGTACACCTTCAGAAGTTTTGGTGCATACTCGTACCCTGACAGTACACCTTCAGAAGTTTTGGTGTATACTCGTACCTTGAGAGTACACCTTCTGAAGTTTTGGTGCATACTCGTACCTTGAGAGTACACCTTCAGAAGTTTTGGTGTATACTCTTACCTTGAGAGTACACCTTCAGAAGTTTTGGTGTGTACTCGTACCTTGACAGTACACATTCAGAGGTTTAAGTGTATACTCGTACCTTGAGAGTACACCTTCAGAAGTTTTGGTGTATACTCTTACCTTGAGAGTACACCTTCAGAAGTTTTGGTGTGTACTCGTACCTTGACAGTACACATTCAGAAGTTTTGGTGTATACTCTTACCTTGAGAGTACACCTTCAGACGTTTTGGTGTATACTCGTACCCCAGGATTCAGTTAGTACATGAAGCTCCGTGACGTATTGTCTATTCAATGTGCACTTGGTCTTGAACAAATACCCCCCCCCCCCACACACACACAAACAACAACAACAACAACAACAACAAAAACCCAACAAAAACAAACAAAAAACGACAACCCCAAGACACCCCCCCCAAACGAAACAAAACAAAAAAACAACAATAACAACAAAACAAGAAAACAACAACCCCCCACCCCCCCAACAAAAAAAGACAAAAAAGAAAAGAAACCTAAAAAAAAACCCAAACATAAAAGTGATGACTGGATACGTAGATAAAAAAATGTTTTATACAATATTCATTGCAATTTGTCAAGTCACTGATTTCGTTTTTAAAAATGTGACAGTAAGATTAACTGATGGTTGAACAAGTACCGGACCCGTAACTAAATAGGCATGGCGAGATCTGTGGACATACTTAACAAATACTTTGAAATACTTACTGCCCGTTTTCGATTCTGAAAAGTAAATAATGCATATTGTGTGTATTTGTCCCATATAAGACCCCGATACGTTGAAGGAGAAGATAATACAAAATGATAAATTGTATATAGGAAAATCGAAAAATATCGCCTCATGAGCCCCGATACAAGCACCAGCTCATGATGCCTTAGTCACCCCAACGATGTCAATGGACGTAGGATTGAATAAAGCATCTCCCCTGTCAAAACTCCCAACCGTACTCTACATATTTTTTTTCAAATACACAAATTCTACGGCTCATCTGACTACCCAACAGTCTAATCCTCCCCCCAAAACATTTAAAGTACAAAAGATTAGGAGGTACTCACCAAATTTTGAAGGAATTTTGCAGAGTCGAATCCAAATGCAGGCGGTAGCCATCTTAAAAACAAGCCTCATAGATCAGCCGAAAATGTTCCTGCTGAGCTATTTGTATGTAAATACATCCCGCATTGATTACTCTTTAGGGTAACGCTTTGCAAACTTACTCAAAATCACTCATCATAACATTTCCCCCAGTTACATGCCGAAGTCAACCCAGGGTGATACAGGTTAGATACAGGTTATGCATACCTCTTGGTTCATAGCAAAAAAATTGTTGTTATTGTTGTTGCTATTGTTGTTGTTGTTGCTATTGTTGTTATTGTTGCTGCTGCTTCTGGTGCTGTTGTTGTTGTTGCTGCTTTTGTTGTTGTTGTTGTTGTTGTTGTTGTTGTTGTTGTTGTTGTTGTTGCTGTTGTTGTCGTCGTCTTGTCGTCGTCGTCCTTCTTCTTCTTCTTCTTCTTCTTCTTCTTCTTCTTCTTCTTCTTCTTCTTCTTTTCGTCCACAAAATATATCCCAGATCTGCGCTATTTATCCATCTTATGCCTGTTTCGCTGTCTTTGCTCTGTCTTATTATAATTCACAGTTCCTAAATACAGACGATAAAAATACACCCTTGTCTAACTCCACCATTTACCTCAAAAGATGAAGACAGTTCGTGGGTCAGCTGAAAGCAACACCACAGATGCAGAACCTTTAGGCGGCAGTAGAAAATGAGCACAGGAAAGGTGGGCAGAGCCTGGGTGTTAGCAGTGAACAGAAAATGCCAAAAGAAAATGACATTGCACTAGGGCTCAAACTGCAAAGTTGCCCTCAATCCTGGCTGCTTTGAGGTGTACAACTCAAAACTGAACCGAAAGAAGCAGCTGACTCAATCAATTCTTGAGTATATTGAGCTGTTCATAAAGCTGCTCACAGCAGCACATTTTCACTCGTTCAGTTGAATTTTCTAATTTCCGTTGAATTATATTTATCAAGGATCACGCCTGTCTGAACAGGCGTTAAGATCATTGAAGAAATACCATTGAACTGTTTAGTGAGTGTATCGGGGTGTAGAATTTGTTTTGAAAACTTTTCCTTTTTTCAGCCTCCTCTCTCCTTTGTACTGTTGACGACTTTCGTCAAAGAAAGTAAATGTAGTCCTAAAAATCATGTCCGTGTTGACAAAGATTTGAACTTTACTTTACAACAAAATACAAACGTCCATGATATACAACAATGGAGATTCATTTCTTTAAAAATACCAAAAAATCGCGCGTTTTCATGGAATAGCGCACACAAAATAAGTGGCGTTCTAAGGGAATGCACATGGGGAAAGCCGCGCGTAAAGGTTACATGTGTTCGTGCAGCTCATAGACCTATTATTAGGCTAATAATAGGTATGTGGTGCAGCTATAAGAATCCACAGTGCCAACATTGTGAGCACTGTGTCCGCCAGGTAGCCACGGGCCTAAGGGCTGTATGCAAATGGAATGACCATTAGTTGAGATTTACATCCCTTACAACACAGTGAGGTTATTTGAGAGACGCCATCTCAAATTTCAACGTCAGCCCGCCATAAAACATTGACTTCATGGGAGCCAAGTATAAAAGCCAATAGAAACTGAAAAATAAATTGGTTTTACTCGCTTCTTATCGTCTCGTGTGGGATTTGAGCCAAGGAGGACCTTTTGCTCTGCTGGCGAGTGAGGCAGCAATGAAATTAGACTAGATTATGGAGATTTAGTACTTCATATGGAGATACGACATTTGCACTTTTTGGCATTCAGTTAAATTTTTCAGAAAACTGGGTTTTCTTTTAAAACAAAAACCTTTTCCCAATTTCACAGGGAAACAGCAATCTGTGAAAACTTTTAAAGTTGAAACATTGATTATACACACAAACAATGGGTAACAGTTAGATGAATCAGTTGGTGATTGATTTGAATCTGGAACCATCTTAAACTTTGAAGGCCTATTTCTCAAAACCGTAGTTCATGGACATACGACAGTTGTACTCTGGGCGACGACATAGTAAGTTCAAATGCCACATAGAAAGGTTCACGCCACATAGAAAGTTCAAATGTTCAATAGGAAATTTTAGTGCACGATTGTGCGTAACAAGTTCAAATGTACAAATAGCAAATCCAAATGTAACACAATAGCAAGTTCAAATGCCACATAGCCAAAGCAAATATCCTCCACAAAGATTATTGAGTTTGCGAAGCATTTTAATGTGCTCAAACTGAGTTGACGAAAACCACAAGCAGTATTACTTTAGGGTTGAATAGATCACCATCAAATAAAATCCCAAGGATGCTCCTGCGGAAAGAAATTCTGATAGGACTGAAGCAACCAGACATCAGTATGTAGCATGGCTGATACTGAACATCTAGCGGTATGAATTTGCCTTCATTGATGAGGCTGGTATCAAGCTGTTGACGAAGAAAAACCGAGGAAGAACACGGAGTGGTCAATGCTTTGTTCGAATATTGCAGCGTCGAAGGGGACTGAACCGCAGGACGACATTAATGTTGTCAGTGCCGAGGGTGGTCTGGTCTTTCACGTCTTTCAAGTAGAGGGAATGGCAGCTATCCTTTCAATCCATCCCTTTAAGAAACTGTTCCAACAATCCCCACAACGAAGTATATTTGGTATATGACAACGCTCGTGCATTAAGGCAAGCTTTAAATTGCAACTCATCAATAGATTGGGAGTGAAATATCTTCCCCTCTACACACCTTTTCTTAACATCTACGAGAACGCTTGTGTTATCATAACCATTATTTTTTTGTTTGAACTTGTTTATTTTCATTTTCATTTTTATTTTTATTTCTTATTTTTTTGCTTCATTTAACAATTCCGTTTCATCAAATAGACTCGAGGTGAAATATCTTGCTATCTGCATACCTTGTCTTACCATTTGTGAAAATGTTTCTTAATTTGGAAATACGATTTAGTTGCGTGGGTAGCATAGCGGTTAGGCTATCGGACCTGTAATCGTGAGATTCGGGTTCGGAGGTTCGAACCTCAGTTCGGTCCGCGTTGTGTCCTTGGGAAAAGGCACTTTACACGAATTTCCCGTTCTGATTGGTCCTTTCGGAGATAGACTTTGATCTCGGAGGTCCTGCCTCTTAAATAACCCAATAGCTATACAATTTCACCTTTGAAACATTGTTTTTTGGAAATACGATTTGAAACAGATGTTTTCTGAAGCAAGAGAGTAAATGATCATCACTCAGCAGACTCACCGACAACTGCCCAGTTGATGGAACAAAAAACACAAGCTGTGACTATAGCGAAAATGGCAGCAGTCTTCAGGTCAATGCAAGCCTATATGCCACAGCGTTTTGTAGTGCAACAATAAGTAAATAAAAGTAAACTTGGCTTTAGATTTTATCCAGTTAGTTATATATCCACCAGCAGTTTTTTGATTTTTTTCATAACCATTCGTTGTTCCTGTTTAAGCATTTTGGTTTGTTTTCGGGTAAAAAAAAAAAGAACAATTAGTTTCGTTTCATGCGGTTTCTTCGTTGTGGCACCACACGGCTTATATCTAACTTTTTCGTGGCAACCCCCCCCCCCCCCAAACCCAAACCCTTTTACTTCTTACCTTGAAACTCTTCTTATACTTTTAGCTTCCTTTTTTCCATGTCAAGCATATTTAGATTTACATTTGAAATTGCTATGTAGCAACTGAATTTGCTAAGTTTTACATTTGAGATTTCTATGTTTACATTTGAAAATGCTATTGTTGTATTAGGACATTTTATGACGTCATTTGTATATTTGGATTTGTTAGGTGTAATTTGGTCTTTCTATGCGGTATTTGAATTTGTTATGTGTATATTTGAACTGAAGAAACTATAGAAAAAGTCAATACGATAAAGTTTGATTTAAAGTAGATCTATCCAACGACACTGCGAAGCACACATCCAAACAGAGTCAGATATCGGTTTTCTTGATCTGGAAAAATAGTAGAGGCACATACACGACGAAGCACGAATCGAAACGGAAGTAGTCCTCAGTAAAATATGAAATGGCTAAAGGTAGAGTGAAAACATCCGAGAGCTTCGATTTAAAGGAAAAACCATCAAACCTGAAAAATAAAAAGATAGTTTCCGAACTTTAAAAATATGCCCACGTATCCTTTGTGACAAATCGTAACTGAATCATATTTTTTTGTAGATTTAATGGGCACTTGTGTAAAACATGTATACTGACCTCACAAACGGGCTTAGCTCCATTATAATAAAAGGTGTACTTTTTTCAAAGACTTCATTAAATAATAAAAGTAAAATCTCACAACCTTCTATACTTTTCCCTGGATTTTTAATTAAAAAACTTTTTTTTAAATTTCGTTTTTGTGACAACTGATTACATTTTCAGCTTGGTTATTACATCCGTTAGTTTATATCTATTTCCTTCATTGTCTGTAGCTCGTCAAAGTCGAATTCATTCACGGGGGTGGTTTATTTAAAGTCTTTTGAAACTGTTCTGCTCATCGATCTTTCCTACCTTCTAAAGGTGTTGCCATGGAGCCATCTTTCTTTTCTACTAGTCACTCTGATGAGTTTCCAAAGTCTCCAGCCAGTCTTTTGGTGATCTGGCACAATTCTCTCATGCTGTTTCTGTTTGCTGTGTTTTGAACTTTAAGAGCCTTTTTCTATATATTCCCTTTTTATTTTCCCTTTTCACCTTCTGTTTGACTGTTTTGACTTTTTCTCTGTATTTCTCCAAGGTCTCCATTTTATCAAATTGAAGCGGCTCGCAGTATTTTCAATTTTGATCCCTTTCTGACTGTCATAGCTTTCCTTGACCATATTGTTATAACTGCTCCGATCGTTGACACGTCCAGAAACTGTTTACATAGGTCTATTTTTTTCCCCATTATTTCAGGATGATGCACTGAGGGGCCTTGGAAAGCTGAAAGAATTAAACCTGGAGAATAACAATATCTATACAAGACGTCTCTCCAGGACCTTATTTTCTCACGTTCCAAATTTGGAGAACTTGTACCTGAAGGGGAACACATGGGAAAATGAAGGCACTCGGGAATCTCCTTCCAGTTCCGCTGTCCCATTCTCTAACCTATCGCTTCTGACAAGGTTGTCAATTGACGGAGACTCAGAAATATACTTCGGCCAACCGTTTTTCAAACTCAAGAATTTGACGTACCTGTATGTATATTGTCCGCATGACGTGATCAAAGGGTCGAACCGCAGTTTTGAAGGTTTCAGAGATGTGGCTCTCAGAGAACTAGTGTTAGAAAGCCCCACTCAAGAAGCGTATTTTGAAACTGGAATTTTTGCCAATGTTCAAAATCTAGACATTCTTCGAATCCATGATGTCGCTATCGGAAACCAAAATATCATGAAATGTCTATGGCCTTTTGAAAACAAAGGAATGGTTTTAATTGACCTCTATAGAGTAAACTTGCGCCATCATCGAGCCTCTCCAAAAGCAACCTGTAATGACGGACTCATGACAAAAGAATCGCTTAAACATCTCTCTAACATATGTCTTTCCCAGCTGATTTGGGATGCATCCAAAGTGGTTGGTATAGAACCCAGGGCACTAAGCGTAAAACCAAATCTTAGAAAATGTCTGAAGAGTCTTCGATTTACCAGAAATTTGATTGGAAAAATGGATCAGTGGCGAAGTCTCATTTTGGAACTGATAGGATTTGAATCATTAGAGGAGCTGCAATGGGGTGCTCTCGACTGGTGTGGCCCGGGATACGATTTCAAGTTCAGGAATGTTCAAAATGTCAGAAAATCTGTAAAGGAAACAAATTACATCTTTGATACCAAACATACATCAGTGACCCTAACACATGCACTTCCACATTACAGTAATCGGAATAATGGAAATTCAAGAGAAATACTTACTATACCTAGTGGGAACAGATCATTGCTTGGAACGCCAAGTATACGTTTTCCTAGAGAAAGGGAGCGGACTAGATTCACAAGAAGCAGCTTCTTCCGATGCCCAAAACATCTTCAGTCTTTGATTGTTGTTGGTCTTGATGGGTATTTGAGGATTCCAGCTTGCCACATAAGAGACGGTCACAATGTAAAAGAAATTCGAATTGTCAGCTGTGATTTCATTGAATGGAGCGGCCACGTGACAGGATTGGAAAATGTCACCTTGATGGACTTCACACGATCTCACGTGATCAGCCATCCAAATTTTGTCCCTTTTCAAAATTTCCCGAATTTGGAAACTCTATTACTAAATGCCATGTCGGGGAGCGACTTTATCGATCAACTTTTGAAAGAGAGTTGGCTGGAGAAAACGCCAAAACTCCAACACATCGACCTACGTGACAACCATCTCCATAAATTACCAAGTTCTGTTTTTTCTTCCAACTTGAGAATGAATTCAATACTTTTGTCGAGCAATCGGTTGACATCGTTAGGGTTTGACCTTTCAACTACACCAAGCCTGGGCGTCTTGGACCTGCGCAAAAACGCAATCTCTTCCTTAGACATCGCCTCCAGGACAGCATTAGACACACACGCTCAAAGCAAACCCGACTTTTCTCTGCTGCTGGAAGGCAATCCGATATATTGTATGTGCTCACGGGTTCCTTTTCTGGGTGAGTAGAGAGCTGCCTTCTTCATAATATTAGCCTGACATCCTCATAGGGCACCACCACCACCACCACCACCACCACCAACAATGACAACATCATCAACAACAACAACAACAACAACAACAACAACAACAACAACAACAACAACAACAACAACAACAACAACAACAACAACAACAATTGGTTGACGTGACAATTGACGATATCGATCGCCGTCAATCTATCTGCTGGACCATATACGTCAGTATGGCTTCACCGTCTATTTAATTTGTGTCGATTATTTTTTTTTTTGAGGGGGGGGGGGAGGGTGAGTAGAACAGTAGTAATCAATCACAGTTGATCAAACTATTTTATTCTGTATTTGTATGTTTGTCGACCTGTCCTCGTCTCACAGTCTGGCTTGGTGGCTCTTCTGGTCTAGAGGTTAGTAACTGTTGTTGGCCTCTCATTCAATAGATCACGGGTTCGAGACCTGACAGCGACGTAACATTTTTTTCTAAAATGTTCTCCTTTCAGCTTTTTTCCTGCCATCCAACCATATTATGTCGTCTGCTTTTGTCTGCACTTTCTCCCTCCTCCCCCCTCCCTTTGCCCCCTCCTCTGGCATCCTGACTCTTTCTGTAGCTTTTCTACTGCTACTCATTGGCCCCTTCTTGCTGCTGTCTTTCAGCCACACTCCTGATCTTATGGTAGGTAAGATCTAACACCTAGCCTTTTCGGATAAGGGAGAAAAAATCTCGGAGGTCCCATGTGCAGGTTGCGCACGTTAAAGATCCCTTGGTGGTCCTAAAATCGATAAGAGTAGGCTTCGGCCGCTACTCGGGCAAAATTCAACATTCCTACCAAACTGAAAATGTCTAATGTGTCTTGAGCGCTCATATGACCTTATGTAGTTGCAAGCACCGTGAAGCACTTACCAAAAGAAAACAAATAAAGAAGTCTGGCTCCACTTGTCTAAATTGTGTCGACGGGCGTGTAAAAACACCTACATTTAAGGAAAAATGCTACAAAAATTGGGCTCCTTAAATTTTTTTTTCCAAGTGTGCAACGTTTGCTGTTATAACTATCTTCAGTGTAACTGAGGGTAATAGCCGGGGATTTGAAAGGGTAGAATCACCATTCCTTGGCAACTGAGAGGAATATTATGTAAAGGTTTCTTTTTTTCACACTATTTTTACGGTCTAAGTAAACTGTCTCTTTTTTTTTATTCTTCTCGATCGCACCACACTTGAAGTCCGGCATCTGTCATAAATTGGGCCGTCCTGCTCAGTTCATCTGTCGGCCCGTATAGCTTCTCTTGTACTGTCAATGGAGTTGGCCACGTTTCCTGTCTCAGGGCCTTGTGTGTCATGCAGTGCTGAAGGATGTGTTCAACAGTTTGGTCCGCCTCTCCACACTGGCATTTTGGTGATTATACTAGTTTAAAACGTCTGTACATAATATGTACTAAGAACACGACACACAAGACTGAGACAACATATTAAGTTGTCTCAGTCTTGTGTGTTGTGTTTTTAGTCGGAAGATAATCACTTGTTCTTGGCGGGACAGCTGATGGTAGCTATCTTATGCTGTGGTGCTTTAAATGGTGTATTTTTATAGTTTTTATTTCTGTGTAATCGACACTGTTGACTGGTTGCTCTTTCAGTGCTCCTAGTTTGGCCATCCTGTCTGCCTGTTTATTTCCTAAGACACCACAGTGCGATGGAATCCATAGCTGCATTATCCTCAGACATGGGATGTCCTCAATTACATCTCGCAGCCTTGGTACTTTGCCGGCAGTGACTGCCTGCAGTACTGACATAGCATCTGTTAGGAATACTACTTGGCTTTGGGGGTCTACCACATCCTTGATGATGTTTGCTGCATGTGTTAGAGCCTCCATCTCTGCCCTGTAGTTTGTACAATGTCACCCTGTTGGGACTGCCTCTCTGTGTATTTTTCTGCTTTCTTTGATGGAGTCGGTTCTTTTAAGTCTTGTGGTGTTTGATCTGGCTGTTCTTGTGAGCATTATATGATCCTCCATAGCTGTGGCCTTGGTGTACTGTATGAGGGCCTTGCACTCCCATCTCCTCCGCAGGGCCACTATAGATGTTGTTTGCTCCGTCTTTTCAGTAGGCGTTGACCTCATTTCTCCAGTGATTATACGGAGAGCATGGTTTTGCACTTTTCCAGAGTGTATTTGTGAGTTTGTGCTGCAGTCACCCATGCACTGGATCCGTACTCGAGATGGGGCCTGATTGCACCCAGAAAGACCTGTCTAAGTGTTTTTTCATTTGCTCCTCACTGAGTCCCTGCAAATTTTCTCATGACGTTAAGCTTCTTCCTGGCTTTAGTTTCTGCATTTTGAACGTGTTGTTTCCATGTGAGACGCTTGTCATAGAATATTCCAAGAAACTTCTGTTGGTTCTCAAACTTTAGGGGAGGGGGGGGGGGCTGTCCAATGTGAGCTTTTTGGGGCTCAGCCTGGCTGAGAGTGAAGAGTGTAGCAGAAGACTTTTCTTTGTTTACGGTTACACACCAGGTTTTTGTCCAAGTAGTGAGTTTGTTCAGTGCTAGTTGGCTGCGACATGTGGCAGTAGTGACGAAATCACCAAAGCCCCAAAGAACCAGGTCGTCTGCATACAATTCGGCATGTATTCCTTAGGGTAGTTCTTTCACGAGGTCATTGATGAAGAGGATAACGAGCAAAGGTGACATGACTCCACCTTGGGGTACTCCTAGTCTCAGCAGCATTTTTTGTCCTTGATATCCACCCACCATCACACGTGTTCTTCGGTTGTGTAGATAGGATTTGGTCCATTGGTACATGTTGCCTTGGATACCACTTCTGATGAGCTTCACTAGTAGACCCTTCGGCCAAACCTCGTCAAACGCTTTTTGTAGATCAATAAATGTTGCTAGCATAACTTTCTGTGCCCTGAAGGAGTCCTCTATAACTCGGGACAAGTAAGTTTCTGGCCCTCTGTGCTCCTGAGCTGACGGAATCCAGCTGGTTTTAGTGCTAGGATGTGTTGTGCCTCTAGGTACCACTGCATTCTGCAAGCTATGGTGCTCTCCATTGTCTTACATACACAGCTTGTGAGGCTGATAGGTCTATAGCTTAATAGTTGTCCCTTCCTTTTCTGTGGCTTGAGGATCGGGATCATCGTTGCTTCTTTCCACCACCGGAGTACTTTCCCATTTTTCCAGCTTAAGTTGAATATATCCAGTGGAGTCTGTAAGGCTGTATTGCCCAGGTGTTGTAACATTTCGTTTGTAATTTCATCGGGGACTGGTGGGTTTCTTTGCTTTAGTTGATTTTTTGCTTTGTTCAGCTTTTCCGAGGCGATGTCCTTCTTCATTGCGACCGGAATGTTTTTTTGTGGTTCTTTTCCTTGTTTCCCTCTGGTCTGACTTGTTTTGTCTCTCTCTTGGTATTTTGATATTGCTTTCTTGAGCATATGCCTTTACAAAGGTATGTGCTGCCCTTTTCTCCATTTCCATCTCTCCTTCAACTTCTAGAGTGATCTCCTTCAACTTCTAGAGTGATCTTGGCACTTTTATTTTCTTCGTCGTTTAGTTCCTTTACAAGCCTCCATAGTTTTTTGGTGTCCTTTTCCAAGTTAAGTTTCTGCGTTTTGTCTCTCCAGCTTTTCCTGGTGCACTCCAACATGGTTTTGAAGAAGTGAGTTTTACACCTCTGTAGCTTGTAGTTGTTTTCTATACCTGGATGTGATTTGGCTTCTTCTCTGGCCTTGATGAGGTCGTTATGTATTTTCTGGAGTTCTGGCGTCCATTATGGGGTGTAATTTTCCCTTACCCCTCTATGTATGGTTTCTTTTGCTGACTTAAGGATGTTTTCATTGAACTCTGTGATGGCATTGTTTATGTTTTTGTCGAAGACTACGATGTTTTTTGTCAGCTCATTAGTTTTTATGCTGAAAAGTCTGCAGTTTGCCTTTTTGTAGTTCCATCTCGGCCTTTCCGGGCGGTCCTCTGGCAGGCTCTCTACTATGGTAAGGAGAACACGGCGATGGTCACTTCCCCCAAGCTGGGTTTCCACTTTTATACTTAGATGTCTGTGCAAGTTTTCAGTGCAGAGTGCTATGTCTGGAGTTGTAGTTGAATGCCAAGCCCGAGAATAAAATGTGGGTTGATCTAAAGGATCGTTCACAAGCAGAAGATGGTTTTCATCTTGCCAAGCCTCTATTTCTTCTCCTCTACTGTCTAGTCTGTTATAACCCCAACTCTGGGACTGACTGTTGAAATCTCCAGCGATGAGGAAGTGAGAAAATGACACTTGAAGGTAAACTGCCAGATTTCATAAGATTTTAGTACTATAGGTACTAACGGTTTCCACATTTTTGACCAGTAGGGTTCTCATTTTGCATGATGTTTTTTTTTTACATATTGCAACATTATGTCAACTCTATATAAGCATAGTCTTAGTAGTTTTGTTTTGTCAATTATTTCTATAACCCCCCCCCCATAAATGTTCGCCTTTTTTCTGATACAGCACACAAAATATGTTGCTAAAAAAATGTAACACAAATATGCAGTTTTCTCGTTGACAAAAGTCTTGTACATGTATCGTAGTAGTTGATAATGTGACCAAATAACAAATAAATTGCTTGAAACAGGAAAAAAACCTTAGCAGAATTTTGCAGTGCCCTAAATTTTGGGGTAATCGTTACATAATATTCCTCTCAGTCGTCGATGAATGATGGTTTCATCACATTCAAATACCTGACTAATACTTCCGAGCAGTGATACCACAGGAAATTATGTAGATGGAGAATCTAAAAATAAAGAAATTTCAGTATGTAGCACCTTACCTTTACCAACTTTGAATAGTTGATCGATCTATTTTCGTATGTATGTTGATCTGTCCTTGTCTGTCTATCAGTCTGGCTACACTCATCTAAACGGTGTTGATGGAAAGGGAGGGGGTAAAAGCACGTACGTCTAATCTATTTTCATCCGTTGATGGGTCTATATATCTCTGTGGACTTGTCCTTGTCTCTCAGTCTGGCTCAGCACGTCTATATTGTGTTGATGGGCACGTAAAAACACCTATTCAATTTATTTTCAACCGTTGATAGATCTATTTTTGTATGTTTATTGATCTGCCCTTGTCTCGCGTGTTTCTCCCTCAGTGTGGCTCCACACGACGTGGGTGAGGCTGGACATGTCCGGGAACTACTCGTGCATCGACGACAGAGGGCAGGACCGGTGGACCTCTGACCTGATCACGACCAAGGCGTTGTGGCGTCGCTGTGTCGGGAAAACGTTTCTCCTCGTCTCTCTCAGCCAGGCCTTAAGCCTTATCGTGGGTTTTCTGGCCGTCTACATGTGGCGGCGGTTCAGGACTGCGGTGTGGGCGTTCTTTCTCAACATCTTGGCTCCTGGTTTCAGGTGATACAGCCAACCTCCCTTGTGTTGACCTCTCTTGAGTTGATATCTTTTTCTCTTGTCCCAGCACCTCTTCTTCTTTCCATGTCCCAACGATCAAGTTGAACTTAGCTTTTCATGTCCCAACAGTCAAGTTGAACTTAACTTTCCATGTCTCAACGATTAAGTTGAACGTCGGATGAGTTGATCTCCTCACTTCCCCAACGACATCAACCCACCCGTAGTTGACTATAACATGCTTAGCTAAGCGGTCCTTTGCTTTTCATTTTTTAATTTGTTGTTGTTGTTGTTGTTGTTGTTGTTGTTGTTGTTGTTGTTGTTGTTGTTGTTGTTGTTGTCTTTCTCTGGAACTACAACCGAGTAAAGACGTCAGGGATTGACAAGACTACCACAGAACTACAAAGCTCTATCTGCTCTGTTCCTAGTTTTGAGAAATTTGAGGTCAACATTTTTGATGTTCACAACATGTCAAGCTTTTTCGTATGCAATTCTTCGAACTTCTTGATAACTACTCCGAATAACCTTACGATTTTTTAATTACGAAATAGGACATAATTCGGTTTCTGATTTCATGGTCTTAGTAACTCAATACGGTCATAAATGTCAGATAGAACTTTGTAATTCTAAGGTAGCCAAGTGTGTGCGACACATCCTTAATTAGGATAAACCGTTATAAGAAATAACGAAATATTAAGGAGCAATCAGTCGAAGAATCATTTTACGAGCTATCCGTGAAAAAAACGCAAATGTAGATGGTATAGACACCTACCAAGATCATTAGGCCTTGCAAAGATGATTCTACAGGGCACTGTAAAAGGAAGGAGAAAGAAAGGCAGATAGAATGGAAAGGTTTAAATTTGGGCAAAGCCCTCCAAAAGATTAAAAATAGAAAAGGATGAAGAACCGTGGTTGCCAGATCATCCTTGGTGTCCCACTGGTCATCTGCCCTAAGGGAAAAGAAAATAACTAAATTGTTTGTTATTGCAATGTCACCAACAATCATTGTACCCTGGTTGGTACGGTTGGTTCCTCAGTCTGTAAACAACAACATAGCCAGTGGCGTAACCAGGAGCAGTAAGTTGTGACTGTGTTTTCCTCCTTCTCTCCCTCTTTTTTACCTGCCGAAGAGTGGAGGAGGAGAAGGAGGAGGAGGAGGAGGAGGAGGAGGAGGAGGAGGAGGAGGAGGAGGAGGAGGAGGAGGAGGAGGAGGAGGAGGAGGAAGAGAAGGAGGAGGAGGAGGAGAAGGAGGAAGAGGAGGATGAGGGAGAAAAGATGAAGAGATGTAAAAGGATGAGGAGAGGGAGTAGGAAAAGGAAAAAGGTGAGGAAGAGAAGGAGGATGAAGAGTAGGAGAAGGAGAAAATCGAGGAGAGGGAGGAGGGGGAGCCATGACGAGGAAGAGGATGAGAGGAAAAGGAAGAAGAGGAGAAGAAGGAGGGAGAGGAGGAAGAGAAGAAGGAGCAGGAAGAGAAGGAAGACCAATGTCGTGAAAAGCATGACGAAATTCTCCACGTCACACTTCAAGCATGCTAGCAGAAACAGTGACGAAAACAACACGTACATTTCCTCTAGAAAGGTAATGTTTCTAAACTACCACACACCCCCGCCACCTAATAGACTCATTATTAACCTTCAGGAAAAACATTTGACAAGTACGTGCAGTAATAACGAGTTATCTCTCTTTACGTGTCTTTCAGGAAGACAAAAATGGAGGATTGTGGTATTCATGTGTTTGTTGGATATGCCGATGATGACTTCCGCTTCGTTCGCTTCGTCCTTCGCAGGTTTTTTTTTTCTCTTCTTCCAAAGTTAACGGCACGATCTTTAAAGATGATTTTATTGTGGATATAAACCAAGAAATTATCGTAGATAGATAGATAGATAGATAAATAGATAGATAGATAGATAGATAGATAGATAGATAGATAGATAGATAGATAGATAGATGGATAGGTAGATAGATAGATAGGTAGATGGATAACTTGGACAAAGAAGTCCTGTTATTCTGCATGAAAATGAAAACCCTGACAACGAAACCCTTTTATTCTGTATGCGAACTTTAACAAGTCCTATTATTATTATTAATATTATTCTGACTGAGAACTTTAACAATAAAGTCCTATAATTCTGTATGAGAACTTTGACAACAAAGTCCTATAACTTTGTATGACAACTATTGACAACAAAGTCTTATAACTCTGTTTGACAATTTTTCCACACAGGTACCTGGAGGAAGATCTGAGCCTGACCACTTACATCCACCAGCGTGACCTGCGCGCGGGCTACCTTGACCAACAGCTGCTGGACGCTATCCAGGACAGCTGGAGACTGGTGTTGGTCTTGTCCGCCAACTTTCTCCGGAGATACGAGAAGGCGCACCTCGTCATGAAGGTTGCTTTTGCCAGTTTGTTTGTTTGCTTGTTTAATTGTTTTATTTGTTTGTATGTATGCTTGTTTGTTTGTGTATCTGTTAGCTAGTTTGTCTTTTTTTTTGCTTACATGAGTAAAGAAAATAATATCGACATAATAATAGTCTGTTGCTTGTTTGTTTGTTAGATTAAAGAGGAAGCCATGAACACAATTGATCATTTAGTCAGGAAATAAATATGACAGACAGACAGAAACAATAGAGGGAAGAAAAGAAGTAGGTTCTACCTGTGGCACTTTTCAACCACCCACTCATGAAGGTAGAAGGTCACTTAAACTATACAAAGGACAACACAGTAACAAAAACGTAAAACCTGCCGGAACATGAAGGAAAGCCGGAGGATCCTACAGGACAATGAAAGTCACTTCTTAGTTGAACTCTAGATCTGGATCCATCTATACTTACCCCACATTTCTTCTTGAGCAAACTTTCAGATGTGAATATCCCCCCAACATTTCTTCTTGGGCAAACTTTCAGTTGGGAATATTTCCCCAACATTTCTTCTTGTGCAAACTTTCAGATGTGAATATTTTCCCAACATTCCTTATTGTGCAAACTTTCAGTTGTGAACATTACCCCAACATTTCTTCTTGAGCAAACTTTCAGTTCTGAAAATCTCCCAATCATTTTTTCTAGGGCAAACTTTCAGATGTGTTAAGTCTCGCGACTTGGGTCTTGGTAACAGCAAACTTGAACTTGAATCAGGAACTCAGGAGTCTTGTATTAGGTCGAACACAACCAAGCAATACATTTTTGGTAAATCTGCAAAAGGAGCAATATCTACACAATTGGTTGTGATATTCACATGTTACAGATCACATCCCTTCACGATAATTGACACTCACACGTCTCGGTCATTCTCACATTGAACATTCCATCATCAGCCTTATGGTGCGCATCTGGCAAATATATAAAATACAAACTTGACATATTATGACCATGAAAATGACATAAATCAACGCGGAAGTATTTCTACAAATGGAAACAGCTTAATAACTAATGTCCTGCAAAGGGAATGAATTTGCAAGCAGGTTTAATTATTTCTCTCACATAACAAGATGTGAACATCTCTCCTACATATACCACTGTGCAAACTTTCAGACGTGAACTGCATATTCATTGTGCAAACTTTCAGTTGTGGACATCTCCTCTACATATCTCATTGTGCAAACTTTCAGATGTGAACATCTCATATTACATATCTCATTGTGCAAACTTTCAGATGTGTACGTCTGCCGTGACCCCGGTGAACCCTGACCGCGTGCTGGTGTTGGTGGAGCAAGGTCAAGGCCGCCATGTCCCCGACTACGTGCTGGCGGTGTTGGACGAGGAGAAGCTGGTCAGACTGCACAGCCTTAACGAGGAGCTGGGATACGAGCAGAAACAACGCATCAAACATCTCATTTTGTCGTAAACCGTACAGCGCATCAAACTTCTCATTTTGTCGTAAGCCGTACAGTGCATTAAACTTCTCATCTTGTCGTGAACGACATAGCTCATTAAAATATCATCTTGTCGTGAACAATGTAGCTCATTAAAATATCATCTTGTCGTGAACAATGTAGCTCATTAAAATATCATCTTGTCGTGAACGATGCAGCGCTTTGAATTTTATCCCAGATACGGCACACCAAACATCACATGAAGTCCTGAACGCTATTATTTCATTTCTTGTTTTTTTTAATTTTTTAAAATTTATTTTTAGTAAAGAAAAGCACATCGACACAATAATGGTCACTTAGTGCTGGGAAAAGTAGGACACACAGACAGAAACAACAGAGGGAAAGTAAAGAAGTAGGACCTACCAGTTGCGCCCTCCAACCACCCTCATTATTTCACGTCAAACATCGAACCTTGTAATGAACGACATTATATCGCACCAAACATCTTATCTTGACGTGATCGATACAGCACATCAAACTTCTCTTCTTGTCATGAACGATATTTATTCATATCAAATATCTTGTCCAGAACAGTATTATATCTCATCAAATATCTGTGCAGAACAATATTATATCTTACCAAATAATTATATTACCTTGTCCAGAACAATATTATATTTCATCAGCATCTTATCTTGTCATGAACGATATTACTCGTATAATACACCAAACATTTCATCTTGTCTTGAGCAATACAGTGCATCAAACTCAAACTTCTCTTCTCAGATATAGCGCATCAAACATTTCATCTTGCAAACATGGTTGCAGTACAGATAAACAATCACATACAATAGCTCGTCCGTCGGTGTCTGACGATGACCAATACATCCTCAGTGGAGAATAGTTCTCACAAGCAGGCAGAAGAATTAGAATAATTAAAGATTACGATGTCAGGGTGTCTTCGTAGCGCTTTTTTGGTGCTTCAACCTTACGCTTCCCTGAGGACAGTTCAGAACAGAATACTGCCTTTGGGATTCTGAAATCAGGCATTCTTACAACATGGCCAGCCCAGTGAAGTTAAGTTCTTTTGAGCTAAGAAATCAGAGTATCAGCATTTGCCCGTTTTAGAACTTCGGTGTGTGGTATTTTATCCTGCCATTTAACGTAAAGAATTCTCTTGAGGCCTTCCACATGGAAATGATTCAGTTTCTTTGCATGGCTTTGGTGCAGTGTTCAGTTTTCGGCACTCGGCACCATACAACAGGGTCGGAATATACAGGGAGATTAAAAACAATACGCTAAAATCTTCACACGATACTGTATTTCAAAAATGAAATTAAAAAAACCCAAACAACCTCTAGCTTGGACACATATGTTGTACATATTTTCAAACTTATTTTTTGTTTTACAAGTGCTCAATGTGGCCACCACTGGCCGTACGTATAACATCTAACCGATAGGAGGATTCCTTCAAGACGCACCTCAGGATGTCTGAGTCCACCGTGTTGATTGTAGCTGTTATTCCATGTTTCTTGTCACTGATATTTGCTGGAAGTGGTGGAACATAAACTTTGTCTTTAACACGGTCAAGTTTAGGATACATTTGTATGTGTATATATATTATCATGCTCTTATATATGGAGTCCCCGAGGGCTCAGTCCTCGGTCCAATTTATCAGGGTCAGGGTCGAGATACATTTGTATTATGTATGGGGTCCCCTAAGGCTCAGTCTTCGGTCCACTTTCTGTTCACAGTTTATACTCAACCACTTGTCAAGGAAATTGTTAAATATGACCTAAAGTATCTTTTCTATGCTGATGACACCCACATTTATGGTTCAACTATTTTTACAAATTTAGATGAACTTGTCCATCATGCTGAAAATTGTATTGCTTCGGTGAAAAAAATAGATGAACAAAAACAAATTGACGTTGAATGATGATAAAACAGATTCATTCTGGCAGACAATGCAAAGTCTGTTAATGAGGTTGACCTCGATCACTTGAAAATTGGTGATGGGGAATTGTATTTTCAAGAAGTTAAAAATCTTGTAAATACATACATAAACACACAGACACACACACATACACACAGACACACACACACACACACACACACACACACACACACACACACACACACACACACACACACACACACACACACACATATATATATATGTATACATAATATACACACACACTCACACACAAACACACACACACACACATATATATATATATATATATATATATATATATATATATATATATATATATATATATATATATATATATTATGTATATTGTGCAAAGCGAATGTCTGGTTTTATATGATATTTTTAAAAAAAGGGTACCCCCTCCCCTGTGATTCACTCGGACAGGATCTTTCATTTCTCTTCCTAACTTTAGAATCGCGTTATCTTTCCAACATTTCTCTCATCGATTAAAAAAAATATTTTAGCCAAGTTAAGAAATAGAGAAACATGCAGAGGATTCTCATTTTCAAAAGCTGCCCGAATATTACAGGACTTGTGGTGGCAGACTACAGTCAGACAAACAGAAGGCACAGAAAATGCGACCCGGGCAGAGTTCTAAATTTGCGTGGGACATTCTCTTGGCCTCTGGTGTTGGCATTACAATGGATTCACAAACAGTCATTCAAAAACCACCTGCACAGTTTTCGTGGACAAGATAAGACATATAAAGAAACATTGCTATCAGGGCACTATAACCACCTGTTTTTTTCTGAAACTACTCTTGATGCTCGATTCACTTATAAACATTCATCATCATCATCAATGCCTTTCACCCCTGGCAGGGTATAGGCCACATACAAGCTCCTAATGGTTTTTGCTTGTATGTGTTTCTGTAACAGGTTCTTTTTACGAGAGAGGTTGTTAGCCTCGTGACTCAACCCCCGACCTGGAGGCAGGATGACTCTGTTTCAGGAGTTACTACCCGGTTCGCCATTTAGTCGCCTCGTACGACACGCTAGCACCACGTCAGTCCTATTCTTCTCAATGCCGAGACTGCACGGCTAACTTATAAACATTGAACCCGGTAAAGTAGCACCATCATACTTTCATATTGTTCAGGGTGTTGTTCTGAACCACCATCGTTGGCAGCAAAACACAAAAAAGACACACAGCTAAGTGAAATAAAAAATGGTATGGGTTTAACGCCCCTTTCAACACTATTAGGTTATTTAAGAGGCAGGGCCCCCTAGTTTTTTTAAAAAATAGTAGAGGGTTTTACGGCGCTCGCAACTGCATAAGGTCGTATGAGCGCCAAAGGGTGGGTGTCAACAGAGAATTCTTTACATGGAATCAGACTTATTCTGCTCACCTCTCTAGCTTCAACAGCACAAGGTCTGCTTCGACTATCAAGGCGCCCGGGAAATAGCAAGTCACAAGAGAGTGACAAACATACAAAAGAAGTAGAGGAAAATGACAATAGTAAGGATTAAGAAAGAAAAAGCAGCAGTTCCCTGTTGTAGATCAAGCACAGATATGAGCGTGACATGAATCAGCCCATCTACAATTCTACTATGCTTGAACGAGAAATGCCCCCCCCCCCCTTTTGGGAATGGCCTAAAGACACTACAGTCAGTGGCACTGCCCCGTGGGGTGGCCACTTAGTTTAACGTCCGTCTCACAGCTTAGTGAGCAATCAGGGAAAGACTAAAGTATAAAGGAGTTTAATCGTCACAACGTATTATGGCAAAAACTGGGCCCGTGGGGATCGAGGAACTAAATGCGGAGATTAGACATTTAGAAGGTTGCGTAGTACTTTCTGACTCTGAAGAGGAGAGAATTGACTGACCAGAACCGACGGAGAAAGAAGATAGGTTGTCTGAGTTAGAGCATGAACCCCTTAGCCCCAGGACTGACCCTATCTGTTCTCATTTAGACAGCATACCTGACTCCCACAACATCACACCGCAGGCATACGACAGCCGCTCTTTCATTGGCAATCACTGCCACAAATACATAGTATAGTATAGTATAGTATAAGGTTTTACGGCGCTCGCAACTGCTAAGGTCATATGAGCGCGCGAAACACAAGTTGTTCACTTTCGCAAAAATTCACTTCACGACTGGTTAACTAATTTACTTTAAAATGCTAAAAAGTTAAAATATTTAAATTCGGTGTAAATACATTTGTGATTTAAAACAACTCTTTTAAGTAACAGTGAACACAAATACATCATGAGTCGTTTATAAAGACCTCACTGCATTTATTGTAAAAGAAATTGTAGAAAATACCGACAGCCAAAACATCATTGACACCGCTTACACTCTGGGAGACAAATTCAGTCAATTAAACAATGCATTTAAGGACGTCCACATTCACATCTCACACGGCCAACCAGTGTCAAAATACAAACAATCTCACATTGACACATGCATCAAAACTTACATGTCATTCTACAGGAGACACTTTAGTGAAAAAGACTTCCCAAACACCACATTCTAGAAAACCACTGCATCCCGTGGATACAAACATATGGCTTGGGTTTGGCTTTACAAGGGGGAACAGGGTGGTGAACGTATCCTTGCTTCTGTGGCAAAGCTAGAGAGAAGAGGAGCTGGGATACGTAATATCGAACAACAACTGAAAGTTGTGATGCAATCACAGCACCTCATGTCAAATCCAGAACTATTATTCAACGTGCCTCCGACAAAGAAAAAAAAGTTGATACCGCAATCAACTCTTCTCTACTCCAAAACTTGAAACAAAAACAACAAAGTGAGTTTTGGTATTTGACCATTTCTGGTGTATTTTTTTGTGAATTTGAAGAATTTTTTGGGTTTTGTATGACTGAAATGTTGATTTAAAAATCTGCCCCCCCCCCCGAAAAAAAACACAAACAAACAAACAAACAAACAAACAAAACAAAACAAACAAACAAACAAACAAAACGAAAGGAAACCACAAAAACTAGACAAAAACCCAACAAGCAACAACAAACCAACAGCACCCCCCTCCCCCCTCCCCCGAAAAAAACCCCACCAACCACAACAGCAACCAAAATTCCAATCCCCAGAAAAAACAACAAGAAGAACAAAATGGCACTTTAATATACCCTCGGGGAATAGAAACGATTGACCCGTGGTTTCTCTCAGATCGATAATCTGGACCGAAGTCACGTAACTCGTGATGTCACCGTTTTTTTAAAAACAGAAAAGAAGAAGCAATATCGTTGGAGAAGTACTAGATCTAGAAGTTATAAACAGATTATGGCCGAAAGATGTGAGCCTC
>NW_004797428.1:779918-786988 GCF_000002075.1 Aplysia californica | reverse complement strand
TAAAAACCCCCCCCCCCCCCCCCAAGGTCACCGTAAAAATATGAGCCATTTTTGGAACGCTATATATATTTTTCGCTATTTCATACAGTTTTGTATCTTTCTCAGTAAGTGCAGAAGTTCCCTCTTGTTCCAAACGGGCAAAATAAAATGACGGTAAAGTCACCGATTGGCGTATTTTGCGAGTTTGATTGTCTTAAAAATGAAATAATCAACGCTGATAGCGGGGCACGGGGAATTCCCCTGGCCTCGAGTTCATGACCCCACGACTGGGGTCAGATATACAAGGTGCGGCCACTGACAGTGGGTGCGGCGCTGGCTGCCTGCGAGCGAAAGTACCGCTTTCGTGACACACGCATACACTCTGTTTCTCTCTGTCTCTCCGTCTCTCCCCCCCCTCTCTCTCCCCTTCCCCCCTCTCTCTCCCCTCTCCCCCTCTCTCTCCCTCTCTCTCTCTCGCATTCATATAGAGAAGAGACAAAGCAACAATATCCCATACACTACACACACAAACCGCAATGACGTAGTGTCGTCGTGTGCGCACCGCGCGTGGAACTGCTCAAACCCTGTCGTTCACGGGACTGGAACCGGGTTTTCCAGAAGCCGGGGGGTATTTAGCTGAGAGAAAGAGAAGTCAATAAAACATAGACGGGAACCAGGAAGCTCCCACCCGCCTGGTCAAGAGGTATGATGTTCGCCTCTCATTCAAAAGGTTACGGGTTCGAAACCTGACTAAAACGGAACATTTTCTTCACAAAAAAAATTTTCTCCTTTCACCTTTCCTGCTTGCTCTATAATCCTGTTCTGTCGTCTGCTTTCCTCTTCACTTTCTGCCGCCTCCTTTGCCTCCTCCTTTTGGGCTCTTACTTAAATCTTTCTGTTGCCTTTCTACTGTTACTCCCTAGCTCCTTACTGCTGCCCTTCAGCCACACCCTTTATCTTAGGGTAGGTAAGATCTAGCACCTAGCCTTCTTGGATATGGGGCAAAAAATCTCGGAGGTCCCATGGGCAAGCTGCACACGTTTAAGATCCCTTGCTGGTCCTAAAATTGAAAAAGAGCAGGCTTTAGTAGCCACCCGGGCAAAATTCAAAATAAATTCCTTCCAAACAAATAATGCTTGATGTGTCCCACGCGCTTATATGTCCTTATGCTGGTCCGAGCGCCGAAAAACACTCACAAACAACAACAACAACAACAACATTGGAAAAGTAGAATAAAACATAGAAGGGGACCAGAAACTTCCTACCTGCACTTGTTGTCTTCATTCTTCTTACTCTCTTTCTACTGGCAGCTTATACTTTCAAAGGTGGACCCCGTACAAGAGCTTATTTTTGATGTTGGTTATAACCTAACTTTTATACAAAATGTTTTTGAAGAATTTTATTATATTTATATATGGAATGAATTTCTTATAAATAATGACGTGTTGGAAAGAGCTGGAATTGAAGATATTAGCACGACCTTAAAAAGGAGAAGATGGGGATATTTAGGACATGTTATAAGAATGCCAAAGACAAGGTTTCCCTATCACTATCAGACATGGCATTGGAGACCAACAGGAAAAAGAAAAAGAGGGAGACCAATAGGAAGCTATGGAGGCACAGTTAGGGATGAGGCAAACACACAGGGCCTGGTTGTGCCGAGTAGGGCTGGATCCTGCTCGCCAAATTTGAGAGTGGCGATTCGCGATTTAGTCGGCTTCAAAGAATCGCGAGTACGCGAGCGCTCATGGAACTGTGGCGGAACACTGACTGAAACGGAACTAAGTCATATCAACGCCACTTGGCGAGCGCGAGTCCCACTCTTGTTGTTCCGCCATCCTCTCCGCCCCACACCCTTTGTTGCGCTGCTCTATTTACTGACCTCAATTAGTGACCCCCATAAATTCACTCCCCCACCCCATGATTCGCTAAAACAATGGCTCCATAAAATTCCTTCTGTTTATTGGTTGGACCCCGTTCATTTTGTTTTAATAGGGGGTTGGACTAGTCCATCTTTTGTAAAATAAGGGGAACCATACTGTTCCATTCCGTTCTTGCGCTCGTGACTCGACTCAGCAGTAGGTTAAACAACCACAATGTGGTGACAGCAACAGGGGAGTGAATCGGGAATCGTTTGGCGATACTGTTCCGCGTTCCGCTGAAGTGAATCGTGAATCGCGTTCCGCAGGCAAGAGTGGCGATTCAGTTCCGTTCTCGCGCTCGCAACCCAGCTGTAGTGCCGAGATTGGAGAATGTAGCCCCGGGCAGGCAAGCGTGGCGTCGACTGCAGCTGGCTCTCCGCCTTATGTACTGACGGTATGGGGAGAGAGTAAAGGTGCAAACACAGTGGCATTCAGTTTGGAGATCCGTCCCGCACGTCAAAACAGCTGCGCGGTGACAAAAACGGATACACCCGGCTTGTTTCCGCCTCGACATCTGGCTTAGCGGGCTATCATGATGCAATAGACGTAACGGTGCAGACAATGGAGGTTTTGTAGCTTATATTAATGCTCCTGGCTTAAAAGAAGGCGTATTGGGCTCATCCAATATTTCAACAAAGGGATAACTTTGGCGAATACCATCGCCTTGTGGAAGAAATTCTGGGCAACGAAGTAAATGTGTATAGGACATCCGACTTATCGTACATATGCTTTCTTTTTTCCACAGCAGCCATTAGTGATTCATTGGTGAATGTTGATTCCATGTTTGGTTTGTGCGACACTATACACGTGTTCAAAAGAGCGTGGCACACAATGAAAAAGCCGGAGCCTAGCCGGTAGAAATTATAGTGCTGCACTAAAATGCTTTCTGCGAAAGAATTGTGCCGTGTGGAGAAAGAACCGGTAACGACACCACTGTGGAGGCGATGCAGAGAGAAAGGAACATTCCAGCTCAAACGTTTGTCATACGGCGGGCGAGGTCAGGGGTTTTAAAGCTGGAAGCGTACCCGGATCAGATTCCACTGTGTTTGCACCTTAAGTACGTACGTAAGTTAAAATCTCACGGTCGACTGGTCTGTGCGAAAGAGAGCCAGGCACAATTTCAGCATAGCGTGGGTGGGGTGGGTGAGGTGGGGCCGAGCTGGTGTTTCAAGGCGCCGATCAGTTTACTTCCCGGTTGCCGCATTTTACCGTGACGTAGCCAGTTGCTGTGTGTGAAAACCTGGATATAGAGTGGTGTGTCCTGTCTTCACGTGTAGAAAATGCAGTGTTCCGAGAGCAGTGTGCGGTGAATGCAGAGTGTAGCGTACATGTGTGGAGTGAGTAAAGGTGTGGAGTGTCTCAACTCTTACATGTAACCACATCTACTAGCTAGAAGACGAATTTTAAAAACATCTTGTTTTCCTTTTTAGTAATAGGTATCTGTTTACCTGTACTGCAACGGTACCCCATTTATTACATCAAATCTTTATTCTCTTCTTAACATTTTGGTGGGGAATATTTGTTTCTTGTACCAGCATCTGCGTTTGTCGCGGCCGCGTTTTTTTGGCATTTTTTGGTCCGCGAATCGAGAGTGCGATTTTTGTATTTTTCTTGGAAAACCCCCAAAACAAAACAAACAAAAAAACAATAACAACAAAACAACAAAAACCCACCGCCCAGGAATAAAAATCATCGAGAGAAAAAAAAAAAGAAACCGAAATTCTTTACTTTTAGAAAAAAGTTTATTCGCTTCGTCTCTTTCTCACTTGTTGACACCACGTTGATTTGTTATTTTTATGTGAAGAATATAATAAGCACATTACATACTATTTATATATTACTGTTTCTCTTTTATTTTTCCCTCTCTGTTGGGTTTTAATTTGTTGGTGTGTTATTTTTTTCCCTTGTTATTGTTCTGATTTGTTGTTTTTTATTTTTGTGTGTTATATAGCGTAATGTTATTTAATTTGATGTTGTTCCTACCTTATCTGTATATAGTCGCTGCGAAAAGCTTAAGAACACCCAACAAATAATGCAATTTCTCTATTATTTCCAAATATCGCATATTCTTCTTTTTTATTTTGAAATTATTTTCACTATTTCTGGTCTACTGCATCATGCGCTTAGAATGAATGTTCCCAGGGCATTCTGTCAGTTCTTTGAAGGCTATGGGCCTGATTGAAAGTATTTTTTCTTGATCAACAAATATGCAAAAAATATGGCAAAAATCTTCACTTTCTGATGTTCAACGAGCCCAAAGAGAGGCTCTTCGAGAGATTTCATCCCAAATAGGGTGGAGCGACACAAATCCGCAATGTTCCTGTTAATTATTAAACTTATGGATCGTATTGTGACAAGAAGAGAAGTGATTGTCCCAGAAAAACTTCCCCCCAGATATAACTGCTTCATGTAAACGTTGTCCCTGGTCAACTACAGGTTTTTGCAAGAAAACAAGAGCTGCCTTTCTTCGAAAGGGTTCAAAAGTGAGTCGCAGAATTGTTTCACGACGGTTGGTTGAAGAATTTGGGCTCAAATCTTGTAAATCAGCCCGTAAACAAAGACTAACCCGTGGATATGAAAAGGAAGTAGCTGGCCTGTACAAGAATCAATGAGCAGCGGAGTGCAAAGCATTGGACAAAGTGACCAAAGTGATGTTTTGAGATGATTTGACTTTGCAGCAGTTTGTAGTTCGGCAGTATCATGTCAGGACGCCACCAGGGAAAAGATACGGTGCAAAGTATATCATACAGACACTGAAACATTTGTCAAGTGTTATGAGCTAAGTCTCTATTTTTTAAGTCTGAAAATCTCTCTCTCTCTCTTTCTCTCTCTCTCTCTCTCTCTCTCTCTCTCTCTCTCTCTCTCTCTCTCTCTCTTTCTCTCTCTCTCTCCCTCTCTCTCCCCCACTCCCCCTCTCTCCCCCCCTCTCTCTCTCTGGGTTATATTTTTAAAAGCCTGGACAGACTTTGAATGGCCCAGGCCTTTGGAACTGTTTCAGGACAAATTGGAAATATACATGCACATTCAAGGGCGCAAAATTTCCATGCACGACGACGCTCCATGCCACAGAACAAAGACTGTGCAATAGTACCTTTAAAGAGTTACGGTCACGACCTTACAGTGGCTTGAAAATAGCACCGACCTCAATCCTGCTGAAAATGTCTCTCAAGAAAAATAAAGTCTTAAAGAAACAGCGGCTGGATCGATAACAACAACAACAGCCTGGATCGATAACAAAGAAACAGCGGCTGGATCGATAACAACAACAACAGCCTGGATCGATAACAAAGAAACAGCGGCCCAGGGCAAAAACCGTAAGGGGTAGAATCAAGGAAGTGTGAATACATGGAATTTCCCCGGAAGAATATTGGCAAACCAGTCAAGCATGTTAGCACACCGTGTCTTGTTCAAGCAGTCATCCATGGAAAGGGTGGACACACACAGTACTAGTTTTTATCAAAACTATTCCACAACAGCTTATCATAAACATATTTTAACCGTTAAAGAATGCGTTTTTTAAAATAACAGAACAATATGTTCAATTTATTGCTAAAATGTAAAAAAGTATCGGGTGGTCTTAAACTTTTTTCCACGACTGTATATATTATGTATAAATGTGTTATGTTAAAGCATGTCTCCACCAAAACCGAATACTGACACTGGCAGGCCCCTTGAGTTTAATTCCATAAGTTACATGTAA
Source organism: Aplysia californica (assembly GCF_000002075.1). Lineage (NCBI taxonomy): Eukaryota > Metazoa > Mollusca > Gastropoda > Aplysiida > Aplysiidae > Aplysia > Aplysia californica. The sequence goes on along the minus strand of NW_004797428.1, from coordinate 781,387 downwards.
TATCCTGTACTTTTTTCTAGAATTACACACGTTTAGGGTTAAAACGGCCAATCTTAGGAAAGGTGGAAACACGCAATTATTGTTTAGTTTTGTGACTGTTTATATGCTGTTTTAATTTTGATTTCATTCTGTTGTGAAACCTCTATTTTTTTCAAGTTTTTACACTCCGTGTGGCTCCAAATGATATTCTGGATGCTTAAAAGAGAGCACAAGAAATGCTGGTGCTTTAGATTAACTTATCTCTATCGACATATTGCTATACGCTATACGCAGGGCCGTCGAGAGCCTGGTCGGGCCCTGGGGCAGCAATCACCTTCGGGCCCTCCTCCGCCCCCCCCCAAGGCCCCACCCACCCTCACCTGCAATTTAATAACCCAACAAATACAATGTACATAGGCACATATAATCACTTTACTGTAGCATATCTATTACCTACCAACATACGCTCTCTCTCTCTCTCTCTCTCTCTCTCTCTCTCTCTCTCTCTCTCTCTCTCTCTCTCTCTCTCTCTCTCTCTCTCTCTCTCTCTCTCTCTCTCTCTCTCTCTCTCTCTCTCTTTCCCCCCTGCTTGCGGGCCCCCCAAACACCCGGGCCCCGGGGCATTGGCCCCCCCTGACCCCCCCTCTCGTCAGGCCTGGCTATACGTCGTCACAGAGAGTTTGAAAGCTTGAAAATGAATGGCAATTTTTGCTATTTTCGTGACAACTTCTGGTATCTTTTGGACAAAAAATGGCAACAAACGCAGGTGCTAGCTTGTAGCTTGAGGCCTATCTTTTTAAATGCTGAAAATGCTAACGTATTCATATTTCCAACCACAGCCTGTGCGACAAATCAGGAAAGGGCACACGACTTGTAAGTGTTCATGTACAGTGAGTGCACAGTGTAGCGTATGTATTCAGCGTCATTCTGCAGTGTGTTACATCATTGAGGATGTGTATTCTGGTCTCTCGACAACTCTTAAAGACGCCCTGCTTTTAAAATTTTTTTTATAGTAGAGTGTTTTACGGCGTTTGCAACAACATAAGGTCATATGAACGCCCTGTCTTGGGACACTTTGAAAAAAAGAAGCACAACATCGGAATTCCTATTGGCGTCAGTTGCCTAGTGGTGAGGCATCCGGACTCGTAATCCGGAGGTTCGAGCGTCAGCTCGATTCGTCGTTGTGTCCATGGGAAAGGCACTTTGCACGAATTTCCCACTCGCTCGGTCCTTTCGGAGATGGATGGTAAAGTCGGAGGTCTTGCCTCTTAAAATAACCTAAAAGTATTGATACTGGCGTTAAATCAATACTATTTCACAATTTCGGAATTCATGCAGATTTTTCACTTCTGTTTTCTCCATCTCAAATTTAGATGCAACAATATTAGACCTAATACAATACATCTTGCAAATTTGTGTGTATGATTTGTATATTGTGGACAGAAATCTGCTTACAACATTGGCGTTGGTCTGCTGCTGATCGGACATAC
>NW_004797428.1:764918-777418 GCF_000002075.1 Aplysia californica | reverse complement strand
TGGCAAAACAACAACGTACATCCAAACATACGCTCCCTGTAACGACAGCTATACAGAGGAAGATAATCATATTTCCAAGACCTGAGGGACCATGTTAACACCATCAAGAACAAAGAAGATATGTTTATCTTGGGAGATTTAAATGGCAGAGTTGGACCAAGAAGAACCCCTTGGAAAGAATACTTGGGACCCCACAGCGATAAAGATACAGACTGCAACAGCAATGGAGAAATGATACTAAACCTATGCGCTGAGCACGACATGATGATTACGAACACATTTTTCTAAAATAGACAAAGCCAAATCAAGACCTGGTACAAATGGAGTGACCTGAACCATGCATCACAAATTGATTTCACCCTGATGTGCAGAAAACAAAGACATGCAGCCAAAGATTCGAGAGCGGTTCCAAACTACAAATCTACACGGATTACAGACCTGTGATACTTACTCTCACAACCAACAACGTAAAGCAAACAAAGAAGAACAGGGGAGAACCACGACTGACTAACCTAAGAAAATTGGAAGAACCAGACATCGAGAAAGCAGTCGAGGATGACATTACCGAGGAGTACTTTAAACTGTCACCTGAGATCAAAGACATAGAAGACGAATGACAAATATTTAAAAAATCCCTGTCAGAAATACTAAAAAACTGTTGATGCATCCAACGAATAAGTGTAAACAAAGACAGAACAACATGCTGGTGGAATGATGAGACCAAAGAAGCAATTAGAATGAAAAAGAAAAAATTCAAGAAATGGCAGAAGTCAAAGACCGAAGAAGAATATAGAAAACAGGAAAGCGAGAAGAGAGACCAAAAGAATCATTTAAAAAATGCTAAATAAAATGCATGGAAAATACATGGCGAGAAACTGACCAACATCTGCAAGGAAAACCCAAGAGAATTTTATAAAAGTGTGAAGAGCATGCGGAAAAGGAAAGACCCATACAACCCGACATGCATTATAAGTGATATAGAGGGAAACGCCATTCTCGGCAAACATGCAATTAAGAAAAGATGGGAAAATTACTTCCAAGAACTGCTCAACCAAGACGCTTGCCACAGACAACAAGTAGAGTCCCAACCATCATATGGAGATCAAACAGAACCACCAATACTCCACAGTAAAATAGAAAAGCCCCAAGAACAAAGCCCCAGGACCAGATGACATCACAGCGGAAGCCATAAGAGCTTGTGGAAACACCGGTATACTGTGGCTGAGGCGTACTTTCAACAGAGCCTGGGAACAAAGAAAATGCCCAGAAGACTGGCAGAAAGCCATAGTGGTACCATTATGGAAAAAAGGGCAACAAACGCGACTGCACAACATATAGAGGCATCTCACTGTTAAGCCACTCAGGAAAAATATATGCAAAGATACTAGAGCAGCGCATAAGACCTATTGTAGAGAGAAATCTGAGCAAAGATCAGTTTGGATTCTGAAAGGGAAGAGGGTGCACGGATGCCGTATTCGCATTACGGCAGATATGCCAGAAAACAATCGAACACAACAGAGAATCCAACATCGTCTTTATAGACCAGGAGAAGGCTTTTGACAGAGTAAACCATGCAAAACTCTGGAAGACACTCGAAAATTATGGCGTCAGAGGACAATTGTTAGATAATGTCAGAGCTCTATATACCAACAGCAGAAGCTCAGTAAGAACGAAGGAAGGAAATACAGACTGGTTCAAAGTAAGATCTGGAGTACGACAGGGATGCGTTCTATCTCCCCTCCTGTTTATAATATATATGGACACTATAACGCAAGAAGCAAACCAAAGCCCAGAAAGCCTAAATGAATTTCTGTTCGCACACGACCAATGTCTAATTCATCAATGCCAACAAAGCCTCCAAAATCACACTATCGAACTAAACAATACATGTGAAAAATTCAACATGAAAATAAGCACATCAAAAACAGAAGTTATGAAAATGAGCCTAAACCATAGTCCCCTGAACATCCATGTCAATAATAAACAGCTGAAACAGATAAAGAAGTTTAAATATCTTGGCAGCACTTTTTCTGAAAACGGGTCCATAGACAGAGAAAGAGAAATGCAAACTCAAAATGCCAACGCTGTCACCTACCAGCTCGCATCCCTCCTATCTCATCCAAATATCTCCATGGACACAAAGAGGCAGCTCATCACCTCAATATTTATACCAACATTATGTTATCAGTGCCAGACCTGGACCTTTAGCAAAACCCATGAAAGCAAAATCACCGCATGCGAAATGAAATGTCTCTGCAAAACCCTTAACATCACAAGACGAGACAGGCAGAGAAATGAAGAAGTAAGAGCAGCTATCGGCACTGAGTCCCGCCTGCGTTGCATAGAAAGACAGAGGATAAAATGGTTTGGCCACCTGTTATGCATGTCACCTGACCAGCCAGCCTCGAGAGCCTACAACACCAAGCACTCAGGCTATAAAGGAAGAGGAAGGCCACGCAAAAGGTGGATCGAGGGTGTCAAGGAAACCCTAAGAAAACATAACATCACAACTGAAAGAGCTGCGGAGCTGGCCTACCATAGAAAACTGCATCTCCCCTCGACGCTTAACGGCAACAGAGGATGGAAAAGTAAAAAGTAAAAGTAAGTATGTATAAAAATCGTTGTGAGAAAAACAGTGTCGCAGTGAGCTTGGCAATACGTTCAAAATATACAATGCAATAACATTCACGAACGGTCACAATAAAATTGAAAATTGAATAATTAGAAACATTCATTAAAACATTCGTTCTCTATAAATAGAAAAATAATTCCGTTCTCCTTCTCTCTTTCTCTTTCTCTCTCTTTCTCTCTCTTCTTCTTCTTCTCTCTCTCTCTCTCTCTCTCTCTCTCTCTCTCTCTCTCTCTCTCACACACTCTCTCTTTCTCTCTCTCTCTCTCTCTCTCTCTCTCTCTCTCTCTCTCTATATATATATATATATATACATAAATATATATACACACACACATATATATATATATATATGTATATATATATTCCTCTCATTTTCACACGCTTTTTCTTCAGTCTCGCAGCCTGGCATACACATGCATCTAAAAAAGGTCATCATTATGGCAGATATGTATTTGTGCATAAAATGTGCTTCAGCTGTTTTTTGAAAATGTAAACATCTTATTTTATAAGGTAGTTGGTTCCACACATGGGGACCAAGAACACACAGGAACGCTCACCGTATGTTTTGTAATTTTGCTTAAGGGGGGGGGGGGGGGGGGGGGCTACACCTGGAGGCTATCTCGCTTATTACTGGACCGAATTTTACCACATTTCACACATATAAAAAGCATAGTAAGGAGTCTTGAAATCCGCAATCAAATTTGAGAAAAAAGTTTCGTTTCCATGGATACGCCGCCATATTGGATTTTATTGACATGTCTTACGTAATGAATACCGCACTTATCACTCATGGAAATTGATTGTTTTTTTTTGCATGCGTGTTTACAAACATTAGATCTAAAATTTTGTCTGTTGTTTTTTTCCTAAACGAATTACAAAATTTTTAATGAATTTTTTTCTGAGGTAGCATTCAATTTTGCGAAAAATCCGTGAAAATCCACACTCCAGACACCACCAACAAAAATCTATTCCATATATCAAAAATCAACAGACAAATTTTTAGCATTACCTCTTTTCTTCATTCTGTGAAAATTTCATGAAGATTGAATGAATAATGGTGGAGTTATTCAAAAAAGTATAGACAAAAGTAGCATTTTGAGAAAACGGCCAATAAAGAAAAATAAAATACTGACTTTAAGAAGAAATGGTGGTTACAAACATGCCCGGTATGGGAATAAATACAATTTTTGGGGGGTTCTTATGCCATGAAATAGTTGTAGGAGAGGCTGAGGAAGCTAAAAATGGCTACAACTCAAATTCCATGATTTTGAGCCGAATTTTGATTTTGGGGGTGTAGCCCCCCCCCCCCTTTAAGAGTTTAAAAAAAAATTAGATTGTTAGAGGCTGATCTAAGGGCTCTTTCTGGGTGATAATATGATTCCAGGAAATTTTAAGATAAAAAGGTGCAGTATCATTTATACATTTAAAACAGAAAACGGCAGTTTTGTATTTTGATCCTTTCTCTTACTTGCAACCAGTGTAGTTTTTCCAGAATTGGTGTTACGTGTGCTGATTTATTTTGTTTCATTATCAAAATTGCTGCTTCATTTCATAGAGTACTTGTAACTTTGATAGTTTTTCGGCTGTCAAACCGGATAAAATAGTACTATAATACGGGACAAAACAATTGTGCAACATTGTTTTCCTGTCACTAATAATCCTCTCCAATAGCTGCAGTGAGACGGTCTATTTTTAATCTCCTAAAATGTTCTGCTCATAGATCTTTCCTACCTTCTAATGTTGTTGCCATGGAGCCATCTTTCTTTTCTACTAGTCCCTCAGATGAGTTTCCAAAGTCTCCAGCCAGTCTTTTGGTGATCTGGTACAATTCTCTCATGTCGTTTCTGATAGCTGTTTTTTTTTTAGAATGAAGAGCTTGTTTTTCTATGCATTCCCGTTCCTTTCCTTTCTATTTGAATTTTTGTAGGGTGATTCTCAGCTTATTACTCTGTGGCCTCCAGTTTAACATTTGCAGCGGCTTGCAGTATTTTCAATGTTGCTTCCTTTCCTTGTCTTACAGTTTCCCATAACCTTATAACTGCTCTGACCGTTGACACGTCCAGAAACTGTTTACACAGGTATATTTTTCTCACATTATTTCAGGAGGATGCATTGAGGGGCCTTGGAATGCTGAAGGAATTAAACCTGGAGAATAACAATATCTATACAAGACGTCTCTCCAGGACCATATTTTCTTACGTTCCTAATTTGGAGAACTTGTACCTGAAGGGGAACGCATGGGAAAATGAAGGCACTCGGGAATCTCCTTCCAGTTCTGCTGTCCCATTCTCTGACCTATCGCATCTGACAAGGTTGTCAATTGACGGAGACCTAGAAATATACTTCGGCCAACCGTTTTCCAAACTGAAGAATTTGACGTACCTGTATGTACATTGTCCGCATGACTTTGTCAAAGGGTCGAACCGCAGTTTTGAAGGTCTCAGAGATGTGACTCTGAGAGAATTAGTGTTAGAGACCCCACACAACGCAGGGCATTTTGAAACTGGAATTTTTGCCAATGTTCAAAATCTACACATTCTTCGAATCCATGATGTCGCTACCGGAAACCAAAATATCATGAAATGTCTATGGCCTTTTGAAAATAAAAGAATGGTTTTAATTGCCCTCTATAAAGTGCACTTGCTCCACCATCATGGCTCTCCAAAGGCCGTCTTTCATGACGGATTGTTGACAAAAGAATCGCTTAAACACCTCTCCAACATATGTCTTTCCCAGCTGATTTGGGATCAATCCAAAGTGGTTGGTATAGAGCCCATGGCACTAAGCGCAAAAGCAAATCTGAGAAGGTGTCTGAAGAGTTTGCAATTTACCAGGAATTTGGTAGGAGAAATGGATCAGTGGCGAAGTGTAATTTTGGAAACGGTAAGATTCGAATCGATAGAGGAGCTGCTGTGGAGTTCTTACGAATTTTGTGACCCGGGGTACGATTTCAAGTTCAGGAATGTTCAGAATGTCAGAACATCTGTAAACAAAACAAGTAACATCTTTGATCTCAAATCTAAACCTCTGGCCCAAACACATGCGTTTCGATTTTACAATAATCGAAATAATGGAAATGAAAGAGAAATACTTACTATATCCAGTGAGAACAGATCATTGTATGAAACGCCAAGTATAAGAATTCCTAGAGAAAGTAAGGGGGTGACACTCGAAGGAGGTCTTTCTTTTCAATGCCCTAAACATTTTCGGGCTTTGGTTATTGTTGGTATGCACGGGTATTTAGGCATTCCAGCTTGCCACGCGAGAGACGCTCACAATGTAAAAGAAATTCGCATTGTCAGCAGTCACTTGGTTGAATGGTGTGGCCCAGTGACAGGGTTGGAAAATGTCACCTTGCTGGACTTCACACGATCTCACGTGACGAGCCGTCCAAACTTTGTACCTCTTCAAAGTTTCCCGAATTTGGAGACTCTTCTACTAAATGCCATGAGGGAGAGAGATTTTATTGATCAACTTTTGAAAGAGAGTTGGCTGCAGAAAACGCCAAAACTCCAACACATCGACCTACGTGACAACCACCTCCATAAATTACCAAGATCTGTTTTTTCTTCCAGCTTGAGAATGAATTCAATACTTTTGTCGAGTAATCGGTTGACATCGTTAGGGTTTGACCTTTCAACTACACCAAGCCTGAGTGTCTTGGACCTGCGCAAAAACGCAATCTCTTCCTTAGACATCGCCTCTAGGACGGCGTTAGACACACACGCTCAAAGCAAACCCGACTTTTCTCTCCTGCTGGATGGCAATCCGATATATTGTATGTGTTCACGGGTTCCATTTCTGGGTGAGTAGAGAGCTGCCTTCTTCATAATATTAGCCTGGCATTCTTGTGGGGTATCAACAATTCAACAGCAACAGCAATAACAACCACAACAACTACAACAACAGCAACAACAACGTCAACAACAATAACAACAACAAAAACAACAACAACAATTGGTTGACCAGACAATTGGCGGTACCGATCGTCGTTAGTTTGTCCGCATGATCTTGAATATTAGTATAACTTCACCGTCTGTTTAATTTGTGAAGATAGGGGGGGGGGGTTAGAACAATTACAGTATTCAATCACAGTTGATCAATCTAGTTTATTCTGTATTTGTATGTTTGTCGACCTGTCCTCGTTTCGCAGTCTGGCTTGGTGGATCTCGTGGTCTAGAGCTTAGTTGTTAGCCTCTCATTCAATAGGTCCCGGGTTCGAAACCTGACAGCAACATAACTTTTTTTTTTCTCTAAAATGTTCTCCTTTCACCTCCTTTCCTGCTCTCTAACCATATTCTGTCGTCCTGTTTTGTCTTCACTCTCTGTCCCCTCCCCCTCCCCTTTGAGCCCTCCTCCTTCCAACCAAATTAAAATGTTTTAATGTGTCACGTGCGCTCATATTTTGACCTTACAGATTTGTAAGTGCCGAAAAACACTTACAAAAAAACAACAACAACAAACAAACAAAGCAGTCTGGCTTCACTCGTCTAAATTGTGTCAATGGGGGCGTACAATGATCAATCTATTTTCGTATGTTTGTTAATCTGTCCTTGTCTGTCTCTCAGCCTGGCTCCACTCATATAAACTGTGTTGATGGAAAGGGGGGGGGGGGGCGTAAACCTACCTACATCTAATCTATTTTCAACCGTTGATGGATTTATGTATGTCTGTGGACTTGTCCTTGTCCATCAGTCTGTCTGCACACGTCTATATTGTGTCGATGAAGACGTAAAAACACCTACATTCAATCTATTTTCAACCGTTGATAGATCTATTTTTGTTTGTTTATCGATCTGTCCTAGTCTTGCTTGTTTTTCCCTCAGTCTGGCTCCACACGACGTGGGTGAGGCTGGACATGTCCGGGAACTACTCGTGCATCGACGACAGAGGGCAGGACCGGTGGACCGCTGACCTGGTCACGACCAAGGCGTTGTGGCGTCGCTGTGTCGGGAAAACGGCTCTCCTCGTCTCTCTCAGCCTGGCCTTAAGCCTTATCGTGGGTTTTCTGGTCGTCTACATGTGGCGGCGGTTCAGGACTGCGGTGCGGGCGTTCTTTCTCAACATCCTGGCTCCTGGTTTCAGGTGATACAGTGAACCCCGCTTGTGTTGACCTCTCTTGAGTTGATATCTTTTTCTCTTGCCGAGCACCTCTTCTTCTTTCCATGTCCCAACGATCAAGTTGAACTTAGCTTTCTATGTCCTAACGATCAAGTTTAACGTAGCTTTCCATGTCCCAACGATCAAGTTGAACTTAGCTTTCTATGTCCTAACGATCAAGTTTAACGTAGCTTTCCATGTCCCAACGGTTAAGTTTAACGTAGCTTTCCATGTCCCAACGGTTAAGTTGAACTTCAGATGAGTTGATGTTCTTTTCACTTCCCCAACGACATCAACCCATCTGTAGTTGACTATAACATGCTTAGCTTAGCGGTGCTTTGCTTTCCCTTTTTGATTGTTGGTTGTTGTTGTTGTTGTTGTTGTTGTTATTTTTCTCTGAAAGTACAGCCGAGGACGGAGAACTCAAACACGTCCGGGATTGACAAGACTACTCCAGAACTACAACGCTCTATCTGCTCAGTGCCTAGTTTTGAGAAATTTGAAGTCAATATTTTTGAGGTTCACAAATGTCAAGCTTTTCCGTATGCAATTCTTTGAACTTCTTGTCCTTTACGATTTTCATAAAGTTCTAGAGCAGATAAAACATAATTTTGGTCTCTGATCTCTTGGTCTTAGTAACTCAAAACAGTAAAAAATGTCAGATAAAACCTTATAATTCTTAATTTAAGTAGTGAAATGTGTTCAACACATCCTTAATCTGGATAAACCATTATAACGAGGTATCCATGAAAAAAGGAAAAAAAAAAAGGTAGATTGTAAAGACACCTAACAAGATCAACAGGACTTGTGAAGATGATCCTACAGGGCACTACACAAGGAAGTAGAAAGAAAGGCAAATAGAAAATGAAATAGTAAGATAACATAACGAATGGATAGGTTCAAAGTTGGGGGAAGCCCTTCGAAAGGCTGAAAATAGAGAAGGATGGAGACAAGTGGTTGCCCGATCATCCTTGGTGCCTTAACGGACATGTAGACGAAGGAATAAGTAAATAACTAAATTGTTTGTTAGTGTAACTTCAGCAACAATCATTGTACCGTGGTAGGTACAGTTGGTTCCCCAGTCTGTAAACAACAACTTAGCCAGTGGCGTAACCAGGAGTAGCAAGTAGTGACTGTGTCTTCCTCCTTCTCCTCTCCCTCCTTCTCCTGTCCCTCTCTCTTACAACTGTCGTGGTGTGGAGGAGGAGGAAGGGGAGGAGAAGGAGGAGGAGAAGGAAGAAGAGGAGGATAAGGAGGAAAAGAAGAGGAGATGTAGAAGGATGAGGAGAGGGAGTAGGAAAAGGAGAAAGGTGAGGAAGAGAAGGAGGAGGAAGAGTAGGAGAAGGAGAAAAGCGAGGAGAGGGAGGAGGAGGAAGAGGAGATGACGAGGAAGAGGAGGAGAGGAAGAGGAAGAAGAGGAGGGGAAGGAGAGGGAGGAGGAAGAGAAGAAGGAGCAGGAAGAGAATGAAGACCAATGTCGTGAAAAACCTGACGAAATTCTCCACGTCACACTTCAAGCATGCCAGCAGAAACCTTGACGAAAACAACACATACATTTCCACTAGAAAGGTAATGTTTCTAAACTACCACCCCCCCCACCCCCCGCCACCTAATAGACTCATCATTAACCTTCAGGAAAAACATTTGACAAGTACGTGCAGTAATAACGAGTTATCTCTCTTTATGTGTCTTTCAGGAAGACAAAAATGGAGGATTACGGTATTCATGTGTTTGTTGGATATGCTGATGATGACTTCCGCTTCGTTCGCTTCGTCCTTCGCAGGTTCGTTTTTTTTCTCTTATTCTGAAGTTTACGGGTAAGATCTTTAAAGGGGATTGCATCTCTTCTCTCTTGCCCTTTTTAACTCCCAGTGGAGCTCAAGCCATCAACAGCATTACTCCAGCGAAGCCTGTCCCGAGCATCCTTTTCTATCTGTTTCCATGATGTCCCCGCTTTTTCAATTTCCGCTCGCCTTCATGTCATCTTTGGTCTTCCCTTTTTACGTTTTCCTTGTGGGTTCCACGTTAAAGCCTGCCTGATGGTGCTTGTCGGGGGTCTCCTAAGGGTGTGTTCAACCCATTTCTATTTTTTCACCTGTATGTCTTCCTTTACTGGCCTTTGGCTTGTTCTTTCCCACAGTTGAGCATTAGTGACTCGATCGTACCACTTTATCACCACTATCCTTCGTAGGCATCCATTTACGAAGCTCTGCAGTTTCCTTGCTGTTGATGCTGAGAGCCTCCATGTCTCTGAACCATACAGTAGAACAGTCTTCATATTTGTTTTGAAGATCCTCAGCTTGGTATTCAATATCAGTTCCTTAGACATCCATATATTTCTGAGAATGATGAATGCTGCTCTTGGCTTTTGGATTCTGCCCCTGATGTCTTCGTCTGTTCCCCCTGCCTTGTTAATGACACTTCCCAGGTAGGTGGAAGATTCAACATCCGCCAATGGTGCCCCTTGCAGTGTGATTCATTCGTAGAACTTTCGTTTTAACCGTGTGAATATGGAGTCCAACACTATGGGAGAAGGTCCTGAGGCGATCTGTTTTCTGTTGCATCTGGGCTCGACTGTGAGAAAGAAGTGCCAAGTCGTCGCAAAGTCCAAGTCTTCCAACTGACTGGAAAGGGTCCACTGTATGCCACCGCGTTGTCCCGATGTTGTCTGTCGAATTATTCAATCCACTGCTAATAAAAAGAGAAAAAGCGATAGCAGGCATCCATGTCTCACCCTTGTATTCATTTCAAACGAGTCTGTCTGCTGCTCTCCAAGTAGGACAGTGCAACTCATTCCCTCATACATTTTCTTGATCAATCTCACGAACTTGTCAGGTATTCCGTAGTGGCGCATGAACTTCCATATTGAGTCCCTATCTAGGCTGTCAAAAGCTTTCTCGTAGTCGACAAAGTTAAAGTACAGGGAAGAGTTCCACTTTGTGGACTGCTCCACTATTCTCCTCAAAGTTGCAATCTGATCTGTATAATATGATCTTGCCTGCTCCTCTCGTAGTTTTACATCCACGGCTTTCTTCTGTCTTTCCAGTATGGTACGACTTAAAATCTTCCCAGGAATGGACAGGAGCATGATTCCTCTGTAGTTTTTACACTCATGCAGGTTTCCTTTCTTGGGTAGTTTCCCGAGCAATCCCTCTCTCCAATCCTGTGGAAATTCTTCGCTGTCCCATACCTTGCCAATAATTCCATGAAGAATACCTGCCGCAGTGTCGATATATGCCTTGAGAACTTCTGGGGGAATTCCATCTGGGCCGCCTGCCTTGCCTGCTTTCTTGTGTCTTATCGCCTCATTGATCTCCCCTAAACTAGGCTTTTCTTCACTCACCCCCAGATCAATCTCTGCTGGTGGAATGTCAAACTGTTTTTCTGGCCCTGGTCTGTTCAGTAGCTCTTTGAAATGCTCCTTCCAGCGTTCTTTCTGTTCGTCTGGATTTGTGAGAAGCTTTCTCTCTTTATCCTTCCCTGGCACATCTGTGTTCTTGTATCTGCCTGCAAGTTTTTATGGTGGTTTCATACAGTCCTGTCATGTTTCCTGCCCCTGCTGCTTCCTTTGCCGCGCGCGCTAGGTCATCTACATAGTTTCTTTTGTCTTTCCATACGCCGACTTCATTGCTTTGGTGTATTCTTCTTGGATCTTGGCTTTGGCTTGCTCCTGTTTACCTGATCCTTTTTCTTTTTCTTGTCTTCTATCTTCCTCAGAGTGGTGGCCGATATCCAAGGCTTGTGCTCACGTTTCCGTTTCCCCAGTACCTCTTGACACACCGTGGTCCAGCCTTCTTTTATTGCCTGCCATGTTTCTTCCACGCTGCTATCCTCGCCTAATGTTTCCAACACTTGGAACCTGTTCTTAACTGCTACATTAAACTCCTCTCTTGACGATGGCTCTCTCAGAAAGTCCACGTTGTACCGGTACCTATGATTATTGACAATTCTCTGTCTTCGCTTTAGTTTTAGTCGGATTGTTGAAATGAGCAGATTTTGGTCCGAAGCTATGTCTGCACCCCTGTAAACTCTAACATCCCTCATTGATCTCCTGAATTTCTTGTAGACACGTATGTGGTCAATCTGGTTTTCAGTTTGTTGGTCTGGCGACACCCATGTTGATTTGTGTATCTGTTTATGTGGGAAAACAGTCCCTCCTATCATGAGCCTATTCGTTGCACATATTTCTGCAAATAGTTCTCCATTCTCGTTTTCTGACTCCAAGTCCGTGTTTCCCCATGATTTCCTCAAATCCTACATTGTCACTGCCTACCTTAGCGTTGAAGTCTCCCATTAAAATCAAGATGTCCTTCCTTCTAACCTGTTCAATAGTAATTTGTAGCATTTTGTAGAAGGTCTCTTTCACATCGTGGTCCTTATCATTGGTGGGGGCATATCCCTGGATAACATGAAGGTTGATGTCTTTCTTCTTTGAACGGAATTCAGCTGATATTAGTGCTCTGCTTTCCATCCTATCAAAGCCCGCTTGGCGTGTGTTGATAACAGAATACCTACTCCTTCTGTATGCTGGCGAGTTTTCCTCCAGATGTCCAGAGTAGAGAACTGTTTCCCCTGAAGCAAGTTGGTAGCCCTCCATCTCTCTTGCAACCTGCAGTGTCTTCCCTGCCTCGTACATTGTACGAACATTCCAGGTGCCAAGTCTGGTGGTTTTTCTGGTCGACAGGAGGTTTCTCGGCTTGGTGGCTTCTTTTCGGCTTTCACCACCCTGCGTCATTCTACACTCCATATTCTCTCCTCTCCTCAGTGA
>NW_004797428.1:757978-764818 GCF_000002075.1 Aplysia californica | reverse complement strand
AATATACTTCGGCAAACCGTTTACCAAACTGAAGAATTTGACGTACCTGTATGTATATTGTCCGCATGACGTGATCAAAGGGTCGAATCGCAGTTTTGAAGGTCTCAGAGATGTGGCTCTCAAAGAACTAGTGTTAGAGAGCTCAGGCAACGAAGCACATTTTGAAACTGGAATTTTTGCCAATGTTCAAAATCTAGATATTCTACGAATCTATTCTGTCGCTATCGGAAACCAAAATATCATGAACTGTCTATGGCCTTTTGAAAATAAAACAATGCTTTTAATTGACCTACACAGAGTGAACTTGCACTACTTTCAAGCCACTCCAAAAGGAACCTGTGCTGACGGAATCATGACAAAAGAATCGTTTAAACATCTCTCCAACATATGTCTTTCCCAGCTGATTTGGGATGAATCCAAAGTGGTTGGTATAGAGACCACGGCACTAACCGTAAAATCAAATCTTAAAAGATGTCTGAAGAAAATTCGATTTACCAGGAATTTAATGAGACTAATGGATGAGTATCAAAGTTTGTATCTCGAGCTGCTAGAATTCGAATCGTTAGAGGAGATGCAATATGCTAGTTACGAATGGTGCGGCCCGGAATACGATTTCAAGTTCAGGAGTGTTCAGAGCGTGAAAAAATATGTAAAAAAAACAATTTCTGGTTTCGACCTTAAATCTACATCTTCGGCCCAAATTTACGCGCGTCCATATTACAGTAACCGGAATAAAGGAAATTTAAGAGAAATACTTACTATCTCCAGTGTGAACAGCTCATTGCCTGAAGCGCCAAGTATAAGAATTCCTAGAGAGAGTGAGTGGGCGACACTCGTAGGAAGTGCTTCTTTCCGATTCCCTAAACATCTTCAGTCTTGGATTGCTGTTGGTTTCAGAGGTCTTTTGAAGGTTCCAGCTTGCCACATAATAGACGCTCACAATGTAAAAGAAATTCGCTATATCAGCAGTCACTTAATTGAATTTAACGGACTTGTGACAGGATTGGAAAATGTTACCTTGCTGGAGCTCACACGATCTTACATAATTGTCAGTCCAAACATTGCACCTCTTCAAATATTCCCGAATTTGGAAACTCTTCTACTAAATGCCATGCCGGTGAGCGCCTTTATTGATCAACTTTTGACAGAGAGTTGGCTGCAGAAAACGCCAAAACTCCAACGCATCGACCTAGGTGACAACCATCTCAACAAATTACCAAGATCTGTTTTTTCTTCCAGCTTGAGATTGAATTCAATACTTTTGTCGAGCAATCAGTTGACATCGTTAGGATTTGACCTTTCAACTACACCAAGCCTGAGCGTCTTGGACCTGCGCAAAAACGCAATCTCTTCCTTAGACATCGCCTCCAGGACAGCGCTAGACACACACGCTCAAAGCAAACCCGACTTTTCTCTCCTGCTGGAAGGCAATCCGATATATTGTATGTGCTCACGGATTCCATTTCTTGGTGAGTAGAGAGCTGCCTTCTTCATTATATTAGCCTGACATCCTGGTGGGGTACCAATAATTCAACAACAACTATTCGTCGACCTGATTATTGACAACATCGATCACCGTCAACCTAAAACATCAGTATGGCTTAACTGTCTATCTAATTCGTGTCGATTTTTAAATTTATTTTTGTTTTGGAGGTTAGGGGGGGGGGGGCGGGAAGATGGGGTGGAACAGTAGCAACCAATCACAGTTGATCAATCTTTTTTTTTTTTGTACGTGTGTCGACATGCCCTTTTCTCTCAGTCTGGCTCCACCCGTCTAAATTGTGTTAATGGGGGTGTTTAAAAACATCTACATTAAATCTGCTGTAATCGTAGATTGATCTAATCTATTTTTATAGATCTATGTTTGTCGACCTGTCCTTTTCTCTCTCTCTCTCTCTCTCTCTCTCTCTCTCTCTCTCTCTCTCTCTCTCTCTCTCTCTCTTTCTCTCTCTTTCTCACTCTCTCTCTTTCTCTCTCTCTCTCTTTCTTTCTCTCTCTCTCTCTCTCTCTCTCTCTCTCTCTCTCTCTCTCTCTTTCTCTCTCTCTCTCTTTCAGTCTGGCTGCACACGACATTGATGAGACTGAACATGAAAAAACTCCTTCATTTAATCAGTTTCCAACCGTTGATCGATCTCTTTTAATTCGTTTGTCCACCAGTCCTTGTCTGGCATGCCTCTCGCTCAGTCTGTCTGCACACATCTATATTGTGTCGATGAAGACGTAAAAACACCTACATTCAATCTATTTTTAATCGTTGATAGATCTATTTTTGTATGTTTATCGATCTGCCCTTGTCTCGCTTCTTTCTCCCTCAGTCTGGCTCCACACGACGTGGGTGAGTCTGGACATGTCCGGGAACTACTCGTGCATCGACGACAGAGGGCAGGACCGGTGGACCGCTGACCTAGTCACGACCAAGGCGTTGTGGCGTCGCTGTGTCGGGAAAACGGCTCTCCTCGTCTCTCTCAGCCTGGCCTTAAGCCTTATCGTGGGTTTTCTGGTCGTCTACGTGTGGCGGCGGTTCAGGACTGCGGTGTGGGCGTTCTTTCTCAACATCCTGGCTCCTGGTTTCAGGTGATAAGATAAGCTAAGATAAGATGAGATAGGATAAGGTAAGACAAGATAAGACAAGACACGATACGACACGACACGACACGACAAGACAAGACAAGGTAAGATAAGACAAGACAAGACAAGGTAAGATAAGACAAGACAAGACAAGATAATAAGAGAAAGACCGAGATACACGATAAAAATTTCTCCCCCACCGGGAATCTAACTGATCCCCTAAGTGAGACGGTGAAGCGAAAACCGTAAGACCATAGACAATTGATGGTTGGCCGGTGCTCTGGTGTGCTTTGCTCCTTCTCTCTTGTCAAATATATATCGTCTTTATCCCTCATCCTTTTCTGTGTTTGTTACTCGCTTGTAACGATTCTAATCTTCGGCATAATAGTATGACCTAATTGTGTTGCAGAAGCCGTAAAACGTTCACAAAAAAACCACCACCGATGACAGTTTTTTCTAAAAAGAATTTATTATCAGAATGTTATGTTTACCTATATGTCCTTTTTTAAAAACTTTAATCTAAGCAACAATTATTGTACCCTGGTTGGTACGGTTGGTTCCTCAGTCTGTAAACAACAACATAGCCAGTGGAGCAACCAGAAGTAGCAAGTAATAGCTGTGTCTTCCTCCTCCCACCCACCCTTTTTCCCTTTCTTAACTCTCTCCTCCTTCCCCCTCCTTCTCCCCTTCCTCCTCCTTCTCTCCTTCCTCCTCCTTCTCCTTCCTCCTCCTTCTCCCCTTCCTCCCCCTTCTCCTCCTCCTTCTCCCCTTCCTCCTCCTTCTTCTCATTCTCCCCTTCTCCCCTTCCTCCTCCTTCTCCCCTTCCTCCTTCTGCCTTTCCTCCTCCGTCTCCCCTTCCTCCTACTTCTCCCCCCCCCCTTTCCCCATTCTTAACTCTCTTTTCCCTCCCCCTTCCTCCTCCTTCTCACCTTCCTCCCCCTTCTCCTCCTCCTTCTCCCCTTACTCCTCCCCCTCCCTTTTCCCCTTTCTTAACTCTCTCCTCCCTCCCCCCTCCTCCTCCTTCTCCCCTTCTTCCTCCTTCTCCTCCTCCTCCCCCAAATATTGCTGAAGGTGTGTAACGTACACTGAGAACCTTTGTGCAAGAGTGGGCATGAGAAGAGGAAGAGGAGGGGGAGGAGGGGGAAGAGGGTGTGGGGGTAGTGGTGGTAGTGGGAGTGGTGATAAAAGAGGAGAATGGAAAAAAGAGGAAGAGGAGGATGCAAAGAAGGAAAAGGGGGAGGAAGGTTAGAAGAAAGAAAACTAGAGAAGGCAGAGGAGGAACAGTGACGAAAACAACACATACATTTCCACTAGAGAGGTAATGTTTCTAAACTACCACACCCCCCCGCCACCTAATAGACTCATCATAAACCTTCAGGAAAAAATTTGACACGTACGTGCAGTAATAACCAGTTATCTCTCTGTATGTGTCTTCCAGGAAGACAAAAATGGAGGATTACGGTATTCATGTGTTTGTTGGATATGCCGATGATGACTTCCGCTTCGTTCGCTTCGTCCTTCGCAGGTTTGTTTTTTTATCTTCTTCTGAAGTTTATAGTGAGATGTTTAAAGGGGATTATTTTGTGGATATATACCAAGAAATAAAGATAGTGATAGATAGATAGATAGATAGATAGATAGATAGATAGATAGATAGATAGATAGATAACTTTGACAACTATGTCCAGTTATTCTGCAAGAAAACACAACGAAGCCTCTTTATTCTGTATGCCAACTTTGACAAAGTCCTATTATCATTCTGATTGAGAACTTTGACAAAAAGTCCTCTAACTCTGTATGAACACTTTGACAAGAAAGTCCTATAACTCTGTATGACAACTTTGACGACAAAGTCCTATAATTCTATATGAAAACTTGATCAACAAAATCCTATAACTCTGTATGACAACTTGTCCACACAGGTACCTGGAGGAAGATCTGAACCTGACCACTTACATCCACCAGCGTGACCTGGGCGCGGGCTACCTTGACCAACAGCTGCTGGACGCTATCCAGGACAGCTGGAGACTGGTGTTGGTCTTGTCCGCCAACTTTCTCCGGAGATACGAGAAGGCGCACCTCGTCATGAAGGTTGCTTTTGCCAGTTTGTTTGCGCGGCTTTTTGATAATTGTTTGTTTGCTTGTGTTGTATGTTTGTCTATCTGATTGTTTGTTTGTTTGTTATAATAAATTGAAAGCCATCGACACAATCGGTCATTCAGTCAGGAAATAAACATGATAGACAGACAGAAACAATAGAGGAAAAAGGTTGGTCCTACCTGTGGTGTTCTCCAACCACCAACTCATGAAGGTCAGATGTCACTCAAACTGTACAACAGACAACACAAAAAGTAAAACTTGCCGGATCCCGTAGTGAAGGGCACGAGGATCCTGCATGGACAGTCCAAGTCACTGCTTTGTTACAACGTTAGGTCTGTCTATACTTACCTTCCCCAACGTTCCTTCTTGTGCAAATTTTCAGATGTAAATATCTCCACATGTCTTCTTTTGCAAACTTTCAGATGTGAACATCACCCCTACATATCTCATTGTGCAAACTTTCATATGTGAACATCTCATATCACATATCTCATTGTGCAAACTTTCAGATGTGCACGTCTGCCGTGACCCCGATGAACCCTGACCGCGTGCTGGTGTTGGTGGAGCAAGGTCAAGGCCGCCATGTCCCCGACTACGTGCTGGCGGTGTTGGACGAGGAGAAGCTGGTCAGACTGCACAGCCTTAACGAGGAGCTAGGATACGAGCAGAAACAACGCATCAAACATCTCATTTTGTCGTAAACCGTACAGCGCATCAAACTTCTCATCTTGCCGTGAACGACATAGCACATTGAAATATCATCTTGCCGTGAACGACATAGCGCATTAAAAGATCATGTTGTCATAAATGATGGAGGGCATTGAATTTTATCTCAGATACAGCCCATTAAACATCACATGAAGCCCTAAACGCTATTACTTCACTTCGTGTTGGGGTTTTTTTGGGTTTATTTTTTTGAGTAAAGAGAAGCAATAATGGTTATTTATTGCTGGGAAAAAGTAGACACACGTACAGAAACAACAGAGGGAATGTAAAGAAGTAGGATCTGCCAGTTGCGCCTTCCAACCACCCTCATTATTTCACCTCAAACATCTTATCTTGTAATAAACGACACTATATCGCACCAAATATAATATTGCATCTTGTCGTGAGCGATACAGAATATCAAACGTCTCTTTTTGTCATGAACGATATGTATTCGCATCAAATATCGTATCTTGTTCAGAACAATATTATGTCTCATCAAATGTCTTATCTTGCCCAGAACAATGTAAATACTATCTTCTTTCTCATTAAACATCTTATCTTGTCCTGAACGATACTATATCGCATCAAATATAATATTATCTTGTCTTGAGAAATACAGTACATCAAACGTCTCATCTCAGATACACCGCATCAAACATTTCATCCTGCAAACATGGTTCCAGTACATCACGCACAATAGCTCGTCCGTCAATGTCTGACGATGACCAATACATTCACAGTGGAGAATATTTCTCCTCCCAAGCAAAAACATGTGAAGAATTAAAGATTAAAATAAATTATGGCTTCTGCCGTGGCCGATGAGACCAATTCTGACACTTGTGGATATGTGCAGCTTGTGGGCTTCTCTCTTGGCTTCAGCATTTTTTTCGTGATACCTCATGTGATACTGATATCTGCTGCCCACTGTGGCTGATGCTATTCATCTGGGTCTGTCAGGACCTAGGCTTTCCCTGGTCGAAGTATATTAATTTCATGCTGAAGTCCTTCAGAGATTTTCAGGGTTTCCTCGTAACGCTTTTTTGTGTGCCAACCTTACGCTTCCCCGAGGACAGTTAGGAACAGAATACTGCCTTTGGGATTCTGAAATCAGGCATTTTTATAACATGGCCAGCCCAGCGAAGTTAAGTTCTTTTGTGTTTAGAAAGCAGACTATCGGCATTTGCCCGTTTTAGAACTTCGATGTGTGATATTTTATCCTGCCATTTGAAGCAAAGAATTCTCGTTAGGCATTCCATATGGAAATTTTAAATGATTAAGCTTCTTGGCATGGCTTTGGCATACCTTCCAGTTCTGGGCACCATTCAGAAGCGTCGGGATATGATATTTGTATGTGTATTTTAATTGTGTGTTTGTTTGTTTAGTATAGGGTTTTACGGCGCTCGCAACTGCATAAGGTCATATGAGCGTGCGGGACACACCTAATACTTTTTTTTTCTTTTTTCT
>NW_004797428.1:750874-757878 GCF_000002075.1 Aplysia californica | reverse complement strand
GACAATTTTTCCACACAGGTACCTGGAGGAAAATCTGAACCTGACCACTTACATCCACCAGCGTGACCTGGGCGCGGGCTACCTTGACCAACAGCTGCTGGACGCTATCCAGGACAGCTGGAGACTGGTGTTGGTCTTGTCCGCCAACTTTCTCCGGAGATACGAGAAGGCGCACCTCGTCATGAAGGTTGCTTTTGCCAGTTTGTTTGCGTGCTTGTTTAATTGTTTTATTTGTTTGTCTGTCTGTCTGTTTGTTTGTGTATCTGTTAGCTAGTTTGTCTTTTTTTTTGCTTACATGAGTAAAGAAAATAATATCGACATAATAATAGTCTATCTGCCTGTTTGTTTGTTAGAATAGAGAGAAAGTCATCGACACAATCGGTCATTTAGTCAGGAAATAAACATGATAGACAGACAGAAACAATAGAGGAAAAAAGTTGGTCCTACCTGTGGTGCTCTCCAACCGCCAACTCATGAAGGTCAGATGTCACTCAAACTGTACAACAGACAACACAGTATAAAAAAGTAAAACTTGCCGGATCATGAAGGAAAGCACGAGGATCCTGCAGGACAGTCCAAGTCACTCCTTTGTTGAACTCTAGATCTGGATCCATCTATACTTACCCCACATTTCTTCTTGTGCAAACTTTCAGATGTGAACATCACCCCAACGTTCCTTCTTGTGCAAAAATATCCCCCACATTTCATCTTGTGAAAACTTTCAGATGTGAACATCTTCCCAACATTTCTTTTTGTGCAAACTTTCAGTTGTGAACATCTCCCCAATATTTCTTCTTGAGCAAACTTTCAGTTCTGAAAATCTCCCAATCATTTTTTCTAGGGCAAACTTTCAGATGTGTTAAGTCTCGCGACTTGGGTCTTGGTAACAGCAAACTTGAACTTGAATCAGGAACTCAGGAGTCTTGTATTAGGTCGAACACAACCAAGCAATACATTTTTGGTAAATCTGCAAAAGGAGCAATATCTACACAATTGGTTGTGATATTCACATGTTACAGATCACATCCCTTCACGATAATTGACACTCACACGTCTCGGTCATTCTCACATTGAACATTCCATCATCAGCCTTATGGTGCGCATCTGGCAAATATATAAAATACAAACTTGACATATTATGACCATGAAAATGACATAAATCAACGCGGAAGTATTTCTACAAATGGAAACAGCTTAATAACTAATGTCCTGCAAAGGGAATGAATTTGCAAGCAGGTTTAATTATTTCTCTCACATAACAAGATGTGAACATCTCTCCTACATATACCACTGTGCAAACTTTCAGACGTGAACTACATATCTCATTGTGCAAACTTTCAGATGTGAACATCACCCCTTACATATCTCATTGTGCAAACTTTCAGATGTGAACATCTCATATCACATATCTCATTGTGCAAACTTTCAGATGTGCACGTCTGCTGTGACCCCGGTGAACCCTGACCGCGTGCTGGTGTTGGTGGAGCAAGGTCAAGGCCGCCATGTCCCCGACTACGTGCTGGCGGTGTTGGACGAGGAGAAGCTGGTCAGACTGCACAGCCTTAACGAGGAGCTGGGATACGAGCAGAAACAACGCATCAAACATCTCATTTTGTCGTAAACCGTACAGCGCATCAAACTTCTCATTTTGTCGTAAACAGTACAGCGCATCAAACTTCTCATCTTGTCGTGAACAACATAGCGCATTAAAATATTATCTTGTCGTGAACGATGCAGCGCTTTGAATTTTATCTCAGATACAGAACATCAAGCATCACATGAAGCCCTGAACGCTATTATTTCACTTTGTGTTGGTTTTTTTGTTTGTTTGTTTGAGTAAAGAAAAGAGCATGGACACAATAACGGCTATTGGTTGCACGGAAAAAGTCTACACACGTACAGAAACAACAGATGGAATGTAAAGAAGTAGGATCTACCAGTTGCGCCTTCCAACCACCCGAACTATTTAACTTCAAACATCTAATCTATTATCTTGTAATCAACAACATTATATCGCACCAAACATATTATCTTGTCGTGAACGACATTACATAGCATTAAACATCTAATGAAATCCCGAACGATATTATGTCGCACCAAACATCGTATCCTGTCGTGAGCGATACAGCACATCAAACGTCTCTTCTTGTCGTGAACGATATGTATTCGCATCAAATATCGTATCTTGTCCAGAACAATATTAGTTCTCATTAAACATCTTATCTTGTCATGAACGATATTACATCGCATCAAATATATTATCTTGTCATGAGAATTACAGTGCATCAAACGTCTCATCTCAGATATACCGCATCAAACATTTCATCATGCAAACACAGTTGCAGTACATCAGACACGATAGCTCGTCCGTCAATGTATGACGATGTCCAAAACATTCATAGTGGAGAATTATAGTTCTCCTCCCAAGCAGAAGAATTAGAAGAATTAAAGATTACGATGACTTATGGCTTTTGCTGTGGCCGATGAGATCAATTCTGGATTTGAAAAGTTTGCCCCATTTTGAACTTTTTAAAGTTTCTCTTCCTCTGGGGGATGTGTGCAGCTTTAAGGCCTCTCTCTTAGTTTCAGGATTTTCATTCGTGATACGTCATACGATTTTCTACCCACTGTGACCACTGCTCCCCAACTGGGTATGTCAGGAGATAGGCTCTGCCTGGTCAAAGTACTAGTATTTTATATACTCGTATATTAATTTTAAGCTGAAATCCTCCAGAAATTTTCAGTGTCCTTGTAAAATAGAATATTGCCGTTGGGATTCTGAAATCAAGCATTTTTACAACATAGACTGCCCAGCGAAGTAAAGTTCTTTTGTGTTCAGAAAGCAGACTATCGGCATTTGCCCGTTTTAGAACTTCCGTGTGTGATATTTTATCTTTTTATCCTGCCATTTGAAGCAAAGAATTTTCCTTGGGCATTCCATTCAAATGTCAGCTAGAGTCATTTCTGTTTTTAAATTAATGAGATAAATATAATTTAGGAAAAGATTTTCTTTTGGTCAGAACACAATATAATACATATCATATGTATACATGTAATACTTTCACAATATATATTTATATATATTATACACACGTAGACACACACACAAACATACACACATACACACACACACACACACACACACACACACACACACACACACACACACACACACACACATACACACATATATATTTGGGGGGGGGGGTAAGTGTTTTACGGCGCTTGCAACTGCACAAGGTCATATAAGCGCGCGGGACACACCTTACACTTTTAGTTGTAAGGAATTTTGAATGTTGCCCGGGTGGCGGCCGAAGCCTACTCTTGTAGATTTTAAACCACCATGGGATCTTTAACGTGCGCAACTTATGAGATTTTTCGCCTTTGTCCGAGAAGGCTAGGTGCAGATCTTTCCTACCAGAAGATCAGGGGTGTGGCAGAAAGACAGCTGTCAGAAGGAGTCAAGGAGTAGCAGTAGAAAGGCTGCAGAAAGAGTCAGGAGCCCAGAGGAGGGGGCAAAGGAGGTGAGGGGGGGGGGGGGGTGGGGGCAGAAAGAGGAGACGAAAGCAGGCGACAGAATATTGCTAGAGAGCAGGAAAGGAGGTGAAAGGAGGCAATTTTAGAGAAGAAATTTTTTCGGTCGCTACCCGGATTCGAACCCGGGACCTTTGAATGAGAGGCCAACACCTTAACCTCTAGGCCACGAGAGCCCCCATATATATATATATATATATATATATATATATATATATATATATATACTAATATATATATACTTATATTATATATACTTAATCTTTCAAAGATAATTTTTGTAGCAGTAGAACTGTTCCTATATTAACTTTGTCCAGATTTATGCATTCAGCGTGCCACGGCATATTTTGTACATAGGTAATATTAGTAATTATTTTTTTAATGGATTGTTTTCTACGTGTTATTTCCGCCAAAGTGCGAAGTGGATATTTTTACAACTACATACAACTTAATCATATGTTTGGGTTCCATGCATGTTAATTTGTTTTGTTTGAAAGACAAAAGTTTATACCTTGCATTACTATCATCAACTTTAAAATGTTTAAACTTTTCTTGATATTGATTTTCCCATCAACCTGTTAAATTAGTTTTTTGTGTGGTGTTGTCAGAAAAAAACGAAATGTTCATTGAAAAATCATTTTCATAGAATTTAGAGGCTTAAAAAAAAAAGATGTTCCTGAATCCGATCCGGACATTGGGGATTGCCTTGATAGTGAGACAGCTTCCTGGGACTTCGGCATATTGTGGTAGGGTGACCAGTTCCTTTCCACGCCGCTTTACTTCCCCAACTCGAAGTCAGGTACCCATTACTGCTGGGAGGGCAGGACTGGGCGAAAAAAATTCGTGTCCGAACCGAGGCTCGAACCCGGACTTTCCGCTTCGGAGCCGAGCGCACTAACCGCTCCGCCACCGCACCGTCTTTAGTGGCTTTACAGAAGAATTATGAGGTCGAGGATTCCTATTGTCTTTGACTGCCACAACATTGTCACTGAGTATGTTTGGAGATGATCAATTAGTTTTGTGAATTGTCATAACAATCATCATTGTGTATTTGCCGTTTAAACTTCCTTTCGCTGGATTGGCACTCGGAGTGAATATTGGAGAAAGAAAATGGGAATATTGTTAACGTTTATATTTTCAAAAATTTTTCATTTTTTAATCTTCGAACCATCGTTTCTACAGCTTTTTCTGATTCAATAAAGAAATTCTACTTTCAAACTCTTTGGACTTTTTTTCCTCTGTGGTTTGTAAGTTAAGTTCAAAAAGCTCTTTGACTCTGTACATCTTGCCTGATTGTTCTATCATTGTCCTGTCACTTTAGTGAATATCTTCTTGACTACCAAACATCTTTAGTCCTCATCTCTCCTCCTTCTTGTTTTGTATGTAACTATCTAGTAACAACTCCAATTTTCGGCACTTATCTGACCTAATTGTGTTGCCAGTGCCGTAAAACTCTTACTAAAACCAAAAAAACCAGCTTTGGTGAGAATATGTGGAGATCCACAGGTGTCGTGAGCAATGTGGGCTGTAAAAAGTCTGTCTGTCTATCTGTCTGTCTGTCTGTCTGTCTGTCTGTCTGTCCGTCTGTCTGTCTGTCTGTCTGTCTGTCTGTCTGTCTGTCTGTCTGTCTGTCTGTCTGTCCGTCTGTCTGTCTGTCTGTCTGTCTGTCTGTCTGTCTGTCTGTCTGTTTGTCTGTCTGTCTGTCGAGCGAGCGAGTGAGCGAGCGAGAGAGAGAGAGAGAGAGAGAGAGAGAGAGAGAGAGAGAGAGAGAGAGAGAGAGAGAGAGAGAGAGAGAGAGAGAGAGAGAGAGAGAGAGAGAGAGAGGTCAGACTTTTTTGTCTTTGAAGTTACACATTTTTCAGACGTACATTACAGGCTGTTTAAAGAAATGTAAGCGTTTTTACGTCACCAACGACACTATTTAGATCATTTAGGAGGCGGGCTTCCATATCCTGCCTGTCAGACCAACTCAGGCTGACAGGGATACAACGTCTCAGGAAAAAGACCGAGACCCTCAATGAAAATCCTGCTCACTCGGGAATGGAACTAGGGAATGGAACTCAGGTCTCCTACGTGTGACAGCGCAGCGCCTAACCTCTACACCACAGACACCTCACTCACATCCCCCTAGAGGCAACAGAAACCTGTTTGACATTTGGCTACCTTAGAATTACAAAGCTCTATTGGACATTTTGGCCGTTTTCAGGTACTAAGATCATGAAGTCAGAAACCAATGCTCTATCTGTTCTGCTAACAATCTTTGCAACGTTCGGAGTTGTTATCTGGTTAGTCATAAATTTGATTCCGAAAAGGGTTGACATGTTGTGAAATTTAAAAAAAAAAAAAAAAAAAAAAAAAAAAAAATTTGTGTGTGTGTGTGTGTGTGTGTGTGTGTGTGTGTGTGTGTGTGTGTGTGTATGGTGTATGGTGTGTGTGTGTGTGTGTGTGTGTGAGTGTGCGTGCATATGTGTGTGTGTGTGTATGTGTGTGTGTGTGTGTTTGTTTGTTTGAGTGTATATTATTACAATACTTGTCTTCTGTTTTGTCTTGCTGAGATTAGCGTTTTTTAAAAAAATCGCAGCAATGAGTGTTTCTATCTTGACTGAATCAAAAACATGTACTGCCATGCAAGGACTCTCCTTTCTGTCCGAAAGGAAACGGGGGAAATTTTTAGTGTCGCCCTTAGTGGTTTCGGTGTGAATGAAAGCCGAACTCATCTCCCTATTGGAAAAAGAAGGACGGGAAACGGGACGCAGAGTAGCGCCGATATTGAGACAAAGAGCCGTTCTGTCTCCCTCAGCTGTTTGTTCTTTGGAGTGTTTTACGGTGTTTCCAACTACATAAGGTCATATGAGCGCGCGGGACACATTACAGCACATTTTCAGTCGGTAAGACATTTTGAAATTTTGCCCGGGTGGCGACTGAAGCCTACTCTTATCGATTTTAAACCACCAAGGGATTTTTAACGTGCACAACTTGCGAGATTTTTCGCCCTTGTCCGGAAAGGTTAGGTGTAGATCTTTCCAACCTGAAGTTCAAGGGTGTGGCTGAAAGACAGCAGTAAGAAGGAGCTATCCAAGGAGAACAGTATGAAGGGTGCAGAAAGAGTCAGGAGCCCACAGGAGGGGACAAAGGAAGTGATGTGTGGGGGCAGAAAGTGGAGACAAAAGCAGACGACAGAACATTGCTAGAGAGCAGGAAAGGAGGTGAATGGAGACGATTTTAGAGAAAAAAGTCTTCGTTCGCTACCCGGATTCGAACCCGGGACCTTTGGATGAGAGGCAAACACCCTAACCTCTAGGCCACGAGACCCCCCCCCCCCCCCCGATCTCTTAGCTGACACACGCCGGGTTCACCAAGGTCAGTACTCGAAATCGAAACTGAAATAGGTTCCAGTGTGTTTGCACCTTAACTGTTTCAGATCCCTTCGTCTCAATGAAACCCCAAACGACAAGATTCAATACTGCGGA